>NC_140209.1:16594653-16617153 GCF_951802725.1 Rutilus rutilus | reverse complement strand
TGTTAATCAAGGTTTCAGGGGCTTTTGGGGTCCTTAACGTGCTCAAAAACTCTTGAAACTTTGCACACAGGTCAGAACCCACGGCCATCAGGGCCGGGCTGAAGCTGGTACCCGGGCGTGGCTGGGGGTAAAAGAAAAATAATGATAATGTTGCACACACAAACCACACACATGTCGGAAAGAATGATGCTTTTAAACAACACTAAACCGCCATTAGGTGTCGCCAGGCATCCATCTTAATAAGCGAGTCATTGATTCATTCGTTCAAACGATTCGTTCGAATGAGTCGATCATGATTAAGACAGATGTTTATGGATTGATCATTCAATCTTTGAGTTAACCGATTCGTTAAAAATGCTGAATCGTTCAGTTATGAGAAAACACGTGATGCGTGATGGTTCTGCCGTGATCTTTGTTTAACTATTTTCGCTGCTGAAACAGAACAAAAACAGTCAACATTGCATCTAAAATGTAAGTGACTTAATTGTAACTGTTTATTAACCTGTTGTATGAAATCTAGGGGTGGGAGAAAAAATTGATTCTTAGATGCATCGCGATGCGGACGTGGACGATTCTGAATCGATTCACAAATGTCAAAAAATCGATTCTCTAAAAAAATATTTTTCTAATAACGTAATATTGACGGAAGGCAAAAGGCGGAACTCTAAGCGGACGTGCGTGCAGTCTGTGGCGCGCACATAACAGAGAAGTTTCTTCTGCTCACCAAGGCTGCATTTATTTGATTAAAAATACAAACAAAAACAGTAATATTGTAAAATAGTATTCCAATTTAAAACAGCTGCTTTCTATTTTAATATATTTTAAACTGTTATTTATTCCTGTGATCAAAGCTGAGTTTTCAGCATCATTACTCCAGTCGTCACTGTCACATGATCCTTCAGAAATTATTCTAATATGATGATTGATACTCAAGAAACATTCATTATTATTTTAAATGTCGAAAACAGTTGTGTACAGTCTTTGATGAATAGAAAGTTCAAAAGAACAGCATTTATCTGAAATCTAAAGCTTTTGTAACGTTAAACACTACCGCTCAAAAGTTTGTGGTTAGTAATAATTAAAATTTTATTTTTGGGGGAAAGAAATAAAATAAATCAGTACTTTTATTTATGAAGGATGAGTTAAACTGATCAACAGTTACAGTAAAGACATTTATAATGTTAAAAATATATATATTTGAAATATATGCTGTTCTTTTGAACTTTACATTCATCAAAGCATTTTGAAAAAAAAAAAAATCTGTACACAACTGTTTTCAACATTGAAAATAATAATGAATATTTATTGAGCATCAATCATCATATTAGTATGATTTCTGAAGGATCATGTGACACTGAAGTCTGGAGTAATGATGCTGAAAACTCAACTTTGATCACAGAAATGAATTACTATGTAAAATATTTTAAAATTGAAAACAGCTGTTTTAAATTGGAATAATATTTCACAATATTACTGTTTTTGTTTGTATTTTTAATCAATAAATGCAGCCTTGGTGAGCAGAAGAGACTTCTCCTAAAAACATTAAAAATCTTACTGACCCCAAACTTTTGAACAATATATATATATATATATATATATATATAAATATAGCTGCGAGCAGCGATGGAGGGCCAAAGCCGGCGGTACCGCCACCCCGGTGCCTTTAGGTAACTAAAGGCACCGGGGTTGCGGTGCCACCGGCTTGGGCCCGTAATCGCTGCTCGCAGCTATATTTAGGGCCCAAGCCCTGAAAGGGCGAAGGCCCTATTGTTTTCGTTAGGATTATTAGGGCCCAAGCCCTGAAGGGGCGAAGGCCCTATTGTTTTCGTTAGGATTATTATTATTATTATTGTTCTTCAAGGGTTCGGGGGCTTTTGGGGCCTTTAACGTGCTCAAAAACTCATGAAACTTTGCACGCAGGTCAGAACCCGTGGCCATTAGGGCCGGGCTGAAGCTGGTACCCGGGCGTGGCAGGGGGGCTCAACAGCGCCCCCTAGAACACAATCTTAAATCTTGGACACATACAAGAACGTATTAGTATGAAACTCGGTACACATATAGATCTCATTGGGCCGAACAACTTTTGCACTCTAAGTTATTAGCTCTGCCCAACAGGAAGTCAGCTATTATGGGTTGTTTGAAAAACGCATGCTGTGGAATTTAATGTACTCCTCCTAGGGAATTGATCCGATCCACACCAAATTCGGTCAGCATGAAGTCAAGACATTGAGGATGCTAAATTGCGGACGGATTTTTAATATCTCGAACGGTTTGGCCGTGGCGATGAAACGAATTTATAGCGAGAAAAGATAAACAGGAAGTGTGTTATAACTTCTGCATACATTAACTGATCTTGATGAAACTTCCGCAGTGTGTTCGTTGTAAGAGGCCGATCACATGGATGTGACTATTGTGAGTCAAAGTTATAGCGCCACCAACTGGCAGCAGGAAGTGTGTCACTTTCAAAATGCTTTGAAATCACCCTCTTATTTTTACCCGATTTGCTTCAAACTTTATGTGTATAATGTAAACACACGGCAGATGTAGACCTGTGAAAGGATTTTTGATATCTTTAATACTGTTGCCGTGGCAACGCTTCAAACTTTAATATTCTTTTTTGATGCTTTTGAGACTCTTAACATACTTGAAATTGGATGAAACTCGACAGACACATCACATTTATTAGCCAGTAGACATGTGCAAAGTTTCAGAAACGGGCGTGGTGAGGGGCTCAGTAGCGCCACCTTTAGTCATAAGTGGGGGGGTTAGTTTTATCAACAGCAACAAAACTTGGTATGTGTATTGTTCTCATCAAGACGGACAACTTTCTAATTGACATTAACTACCTCCGACCAACAGGAAGAGAGATATTTTGGTTTGAATGTGGATTTTCTGAAGAATTTTCTCTCCCTCTCTCTGTGTCTCTGTGTGTGAGAGGGGAGGGGGGAATTTGACTATTGCTTTTATATTGTTAATCAAGGTTTCAGGGGCTTTTGGGGTCCTTAACGTGCTCAAAAACTCTTGAAACTTTGCACACAAGTCAGAACCCCCTGCCATCAGGGACGGGCTGAAGCTGGTACCCGGGCGTGGCAGGGGGGCTCAACAGCGCCCCCTTGAACGGGGTCCCAAAACTTGGTCCATAGATCAAACACGCTTGCATTAATTAATATGAAACTTGGTACACATATAGATCTCATCGGGCCGAACAACTTTCCCCCGGTCAAGTTTTACGCCAGCCCAACAGGAAGTCGGCTATTATGGGTTGTTTGGAAAACGCTTGCTGTGGAATGCGAAGTACTCCTCCTAGAGAATTCATCCAATCCCCACCAAACTCGGTGTGCATGAAGTCAAGACATTGAGGATTCTAAATTGCGGACGGATTTTTGATATCTCGAACGGTTTGGCCGTGGCGAGGAAACGAATTTATGGCGAGAAAAGAGAAACACGAAGTGGTATAACTTCTGCATACATTAACTGATCTTGATGAAACTTCACCAGTGTGTTCGTGGTAAGAGGCCGATCAGATGGATGTAACTATTGTAAGTCAAAGTTATAGCGCCACCAACTGGCAGCAGGAAGTGTGTCACTTTCAAAATGCTTTTGACAAAAGTGGGGGGGTTAGTTTTACCCACAGTTACAAAAATCAGTACGTACATTGGTCTCATCGAGCCGGACAACTTTCTAATATACAGTTATTAGCTTCGACCAATAGGAAGTCAGATATTTTGGTTTGAATGTGGATTAATTTGCAAATTCAGCCTCTGCTTTTTACCCACTCCTGCTAAGTGATTTTTTTTTTATTCACACCAAACTTTTTTAACACGATGAAAATACATTAAAGATGCTAAATTGTGAACGGATATTAAATATTTCAAACGGTTTTGACATGGCGAGGGATTAAAATAATGTCAAAAAAGGAATCAGAAAACATCTCATATCTTCTTAAAATTTAATTATACACCATTTATTTTTATATAAAATTATACAAATATCAGAACTAAACTGAAACAGAACTAGTTTTGGGTTTATTCAGTTTTTTTCAATTCAAGAATTATGTACAAGTTTAAAATCAGCCAGAATGCGCTATTTAGTAAAAAAAAAAAGTCATACATAGGGCTATACTGCCCTCTTGTGTTCAAAATCAGGTAGGCCCATTGTATATTGTATTTATATATAAATATAATAGCGATGTGACTGAGAATTTTTTCCCACTGGTTAATCGATGTGTGACACCGCGGCGGGGGCTTTTAAATCGCTAACTTAAAGGGATACTCCACTTTAAATTGAAAATTCTGTCATCATATACTCACCCTCATGTTGTTTCAATCCTTTATTAATTTCTTTCTTCTGCTGAACAGAAAGGAAGATATTTAGAAGAATGTCAGTAACCAGACAGTTTCTGGTCTCATTGACTTCCATAGTATACATTTTTTTCCTACTATGGAAGTCAATGGGATCAGAAACTGTCTGGTTACTGACATTCTCCTAAATATCTTCCTTTCTGTTCAGCAGAAGAAAGAAATTCATAAAGGATTAAAACAACATGAGGGTGAGTATATGGTGACAGAATTTTCATTTTAAAGTGGAGTATCCCTTTAAAAGCGAAAGTGAAATACGGTCGTCCAGTAGGAATGAACTAAAAAACATTCACTCTGTTCTGCTCGTTCCTCGCTGTAGACGCGTTATTGCCCATGCAGCCGTGAGCATTTTAGTTTCATTTAAAAAATAGCGCCATTTCGGGGGTGGGATTGCTTGAATGTTTTTTTTACAAAAGCACAATGTTGTGTTTTATTGCGAGTGTACATAAATATAAGTAAACACAGTGCAGTTTAAATGATGTCCTGTATGAACAAACCGACGGAGTAGCCTATGTTTTTATGTTTCCACTGTTCAATCGTGCCCACGCCTCACACACACACACACACACACACACACACACACACACACACACACACACACACACACACACACACACACACACACACACACACACACACACACACACACACACACACACACACACACACACACACACTGTGCATTCCAGCATTGCAATCTTGACATCGCAGCCGGTTCATTACAGCCGTGATAAAATATAATAATAAATATAAATAGTCAACCTATTTGCAGCAAATGATAGTAGATTTTAGATCAATATATTTGTTTTCCTTACAATTTTAATTAACACTAACTTTATTCTCATCTGAATTATAAATAATTTATTTCTGTATAAAATAATACTACCATTAAAAAATACATTTGATTGTCTTTTTTAATCAATGGAGAATGTGTGACTTAAAAATAAACAGATTAGTGCTCGGTTTGAGGACAAGAAATGAAAACCAATGCAATATGATGAATGTCCAAAAACGTTCGCTCTTCTCTGCCCGTTCCTCGCCTCGCCATATATATATATATATATATATATATATATATATATATATATATATATATATATATATATATATATATATTTATTTATTTATTTTTTGTTACATATATATAATGTATATATTATATATTTTTTGTTATATATATATATATATATATATATATATATATATATATATATATATATAAATATATATATAAATATAGCTGCGAGCACCGATGGAGGGGCCAAGCCGGTGACACCACCACCCCGGTGGCTTTAGTGTAACTAAAGGCACCAGGATGGCGGTGCCACCGGCTTGGGCCCGCCATCGCTGCTCGCAGCTATATTTATTATTATTATTATTATTATTATTATTGTTCAAGGGTTCGGGGGCTTTTGGGGCCTTTAACGTGCTCAAAAACTCATGAAACTTTGCACACAGGTCAGAAGCTGCGGCCATTAGGGCCGGGCTGAAGATGGTACCTGGGCGTGGCAGGGGGGCTCGACAGCGCCCCCTTGAATGGGGTCCGAGTGCGGTCCGAAAACTTGGTCCATATACCAAACACACTTGCATGAATTAATATGAAACTCGGTTCACATATAGATCTTATTGGGCTGAACAACTTTCGTGCTCTAAGTTTTACGCCAGCCCAACAGGAAGTCGGCTATTATGGGTTGTTTGGAAAACGCATGCTGTGGAATTTGATGTACTCCTCCTAGGAAATTCGTCCATTCGCCTCAAAACTCGGTGTGCATGAAGTCAAGACATTGAGGATGCTAAATTGCGGACGGATTTTTGATATCTCGAACGGTTTGGCCAAGGCGAGGAAACGAATTTATGGCGAATAATGGGATACAGGAAGTGTATTATAACTTCTGCATACATTGACTGATCTTGATAAAACTTCCACAGTGTGTTCGTGGTCAGAGGCCGATCACATTGATGTGACTATTGTGAGTCAAAGTTATAGCGCCACCAACTGGCAGCAGGAAATGTGTCACTTTCAAAATGCTTTGAAATCACCCTCTTATTTTTACCCGATTTGCTTCAAACTTTATGTGTATAATGTAAACACACGGCAGATGTAGACCTGTGAAAGGATTTTTGATATCTTTAATACTGTTGCCATGGCAACGCTTCAAACTTTAATATTCTTTTTTGATGCTTTTGAGACTCTTAACATACTTGAAATTGGATGAAACTCGACAGACACATCACATTTATTAGCCCGTAGACATGTGCAAAGTTTCAGAAACGGGCGTGGTGAGGGGCTCAGTAGCGCCACCTTTAGTCATAAATGGGGCGGTTAGTTTTATCAACAGCAACAAAACTTGGTATGTGTATTGTTCTCATCAAGACGGACAACTTTCTAATTGACATTAACCATCTCCGACCAACAGGAAGAGAGATATTTTGGTTTGAATGTGGATTTTCTGAAGAATTTTCTCTCCCTCTCTCTGTGTCTGTGTGTGTGTGAGGGGAGGGGGGGGATTTGACTATTGCTTTTATATTGTTAATCAAGGTTTCAGGGGCTTTTGGGGTCCTTAACGTGCTCAAAAACTCTTGAAACTTTGCACACAGGTCAGAGCCCACGGCCATCAGGGCCGGGCTGAAGCTGGTACCCGGGCGTGGCTGGGGGGCTCAACAGCGCCCCCTTGAACGGGGTTCTAAAACTTGATCCATATATCAAACACGCTCGCATGAATTAATATGAAACTCGGTACACATATAGATCTCATCGGGCCGAACAACTTTACCCCGGTCAAGTTTTACGCCAGCCCAACAGGAAGTCGGCTATTATGGGTTGTTTGGAAAACGCTTGCTGTGGAATGTGAAATACTCCTCCTAGAAAATTCACCGTGTCCCCTTCAAACTCGGTGTGCATGTAGTCAAGACTTTGAGGATGCTAAATTGCGGACGGATTTTTTATATCTCGAACGGTTTGGCTGTGGCGAGGAATCGAATTTATGGCGAGAAAAGAGAAACACGGAAGTGGAATAACTTCTGCATACATTAACTGATCTTGATGAAACTTCAGCAGTGTGTTCGTTGTAAGAGGCCGATCAGATGGATGTAGCTATTGTGAGTCAAAGTTATAGCGCCACCAACTGGCAGCAGGAAGTGTGTCACTTTCAACATGCTTTTGACAAAAGTGGGGGGGTTACTTTTAACTACAGTAAAGAAAAAATAGTTTCTATATTGTTCTCATCAAGCCGGACAACTTTCTAATTTACATTCAATAGCTCTGGCCATCAGGAAGTCAGATATTTTGGTCTGAATGTGAATTTTTTTGCAAAATCAGCCTCTGAATTTTTAGCCACTCCTCTTAAACTATTTATTTTATTCGTACCAAACTTTTTCAACATGATGAAACTACATTAATCCCTCGCCATAGCAAAACCGTTTGAGATATTTATTATCCATTCACAATTTAGCATATTTAAAGTAAAAATCTTCTAAAAATGTAATTATATACCATTTATTTCTATATAAAAGTATACAAATATCACAACTAAACCCATTTTATTCTGTTTTTGCAATTCAAGAAGAATGAAAAAGTTAAAAACAGGCTATTTAGTGCTATTTGGTTCAACAAAAAAGCAAACATAGGGCTATACTGCCCTCTTGTGTCCAAAAGGACATCAAAATAGTATATAAAACTTTTTACCAGGTAGGCCAATATTGTATTTAAATATACATTTATTAGGTATGTGTCTGAGGATATTTTCCCACCGGTTAATCGACGTGTGACACGAGTGGGTGCTTTTAAATCGCTAATATAATAGTGAAAGAAAAATAATGATAATGTTGCACACACAAATCACACACATGTGGGAAAGAATGATGCTTTTAAACAACACTAAACCGCCATTAGGTGTCGCCAGGCATCCATCTTAATAAGCGAGTCATTGATTCATTCATTCAAACGATTCGTTCGAATGAGTCGATCATGATTAAGACAGATGTTTATGGATTGATCATTCAATCTTTGAGTCAACCGATTCGTTAAAAATGCTGAATCGTTCAGTTATGAGAAAACACGTGATGCGTGATGGTTCTGCCGTGATCTTTGTTTAACTATTTTCGCTGCTGAAACAGAACAAAAACAGTCAACATTGCATCTAAAATGTAAGTGACTTAATTGTAACTGTTTATTAACCTGTTGTATGAAATCTAGGGGTGGGAGAAAAAATTGATTCTTAGATGCATCGCGATGCGGACGTGGACGATTCTGAATCGATTCACAAATGTCAAAAAATCGATTCTCTAAAAAAATATTTTTCTAATAACGTAATATTGACGGAAGGCAAAAGGCGGAACTCTAAGCGGACGTGCGTGCAGTCTGTGGCGCGCACATAACAGAGAAGTTTCTTCTGCTCACCAAGGCTGCATTTATTTGATTAAAAATACAAACAAAAACAGTAATATTGTAAAATAGTATTCCAATTTAAAACAGCTGCTTTCTATTTTAATATATTTTAAACTGTTATTTATTCCTGTGATCAAAGCTGAGTTTTCAGCATCATTACTCCAGTCGTCACTGTCACATGATCCTTCAGAAATTATTCTAATATGATGATTGATACTCAAAAAACATTCATTATTATTTTAAATATCGAAAACAGTTGTGTACAGTCTTTGATGAATAGAAAGTTCAAAAGAACAGCATTTATCTGAAATCTAAAGCTTTTGTAACGTTAAACACTACCGCTCAAAAGTTTGTGTTTAGTAATAATTAATTTTATTTTTGGGGGAAAGAAATAAAATAAATCAGTACTTTTATTTATGAAGGATGAGTTAAACTGATCAACAGTTACAGTAAAGACATTTATAATGTTAAAAATATATATATTTGAAATATATGCTGTTCTTTTGAACTTTACATTCATCAAAGCATTTTGAAAAAAAAAAATCTGTACACAACTGTTTTCAACATTGAAAATAATAATGAATATTTATTGAGCATCAATCATCATATTAGTATGATTTCTGAAGGATCATGTGACACTGAAGACTGGAGTAATGATGCTGAAAACTCAACTTTGATCACAGAAATGAATTACTATGTAAAATATTTTAAAATTGAAAACAGCTGTTTTAAATTGGAATAATATTTCACAATATTACTGTTTTTGTTTGTATTTTTAATCAATAAATGCAGCCTTGGTGAGCAGAAGAGACTTCTCCTAAAAACATTAAAGATCTTACTGACCCCAAACTTTTGAACAATAATATATACATATATATGTATGTGTGTGTATGTATGTGTGTGTATGTATGTGTGTGTATATATATATATATATATATATATATATATATATATATATATATATATATAGCTGTGAGCAGCGATGGAGGGCCAAAGCCGGCGGTACCGCCACCCCGGTGCCTTTAGGTAACTAAAGGCACCGGGGTTGCGGTGCCACCGGCTTGGGCCCGTAATCGCTGCTCGCAGCTATATTTATTATTATTATTATTATTATTATTATTATTATTATTTTGTCAACCTTTCGGGCACTTTTGGGGCTCTTAACATGCTCGAAAACTCTTGAAATTTTGCACACACGTCAGAACCCGCGGCCATCAGGGCCGGACTGAAGCTGGTACCCGGGCGTGGCAGGGGGGCTCGACAGCGCCCCCTGGAACGGGATCCGAACACGTGTCCATAAATCAAACACGCTTGCATGTAATAATATGAAACTCGGTACACATATAGATCTCATCCGGCCGAACAACTTTCGTGCTCTAAGTTTTACGCCAGCCAAACAGGAAGTTGGCTATTTAGCGTTGTTTGGAAACGCATGCTGTGGAATTTAATGTACTCCTCCTAGGGAATTCATCGATTCGCCTCCAAACTCGGTGTGCATGAAGTCAAGACATTGAGGATGCTAAATTGCGGACGGATTTTTGATATCTCGAACGGTTTGGCCGTGGCGAGGAAACAAATTTATGGCGAAAAAATGAAACAGGAAGTGTGTTATAACTTCTGCATACATTAACTGATCTTGATGAAACTTCAGCAGTGTGTTCGTTGTAAGAGGCCGATCGCATGGATGTGACTATTGTGAGTCAAAGTTATAGCGCCACCAACAGGCAGCAGGAAGTACATCACTTTCAAAATGCTTTGAAATCAGTGTCTTATTTTTACCCGATTTGCTTCAAACTTTATGTGTACAATGTAGACACACGGCAGATGTAGACCTGTGAAAGGATTATTGATATCTTAGATACTGTTGCCGTGGCAACGCATCAAACTTTAATATTCTTTTTTGATGCTTTTGAGACTCTTAACATACTTGAAATTGCATGAAACTCAACAGACACATCACATTTATTAGCCAGTAGACATGTGCAAAGTTTCAGAAACGGGGGTGGTGGAATGGCTCAGTAGCGCCACCTTTAGTCAAAAATGGGGGTTTAGTTTTTCCTAGAATCACAAAACTTGGTATGTGTATTGTTCTCATCAAGACGGACAACTTTCTAATTTACATGAACCATCTCCGACCAACAGGAAGAGAGATATTTTGGTTTGAATGTGGATTTTCTGAAGAATTTTCTCTCCCTCTCTCTGTGTCTGTGTGTGTGTGAGGGGAGGGGGGGATTTGACTATTGCTTTTATATTGTTAATCAAGGTTTCAGGGGCTTTTGGGGTCCTTAACGTGCTCAAAAACTCTTGAAACTTTGCACACAAGTCAGAACCCACGGCCATCAGGGCCGGGCTGAAGCTGGTACCCGGGCGTGGCTGGGGGGCTCAACAGCGCCCCCTTGAACGGGGTTCTAAAACTTGATCCATATATCAAACACGCTCGCATGAATTAATATGAAACTCGGTACACATATAGATCTCATCGGGCCGAACAACTTTCCCCCGGTCAAGTTTTACGCCAGCCCAACAGGAAGTCGGCTATTATGGGTTGTTTGGAAAACGCTTGCTGTGGAATGTGAAATACTCCTCCTAGAAAATTCACCGTGTCCCCTTCAAACTCGGTGTGCATGTAGTCAAGACTTTGAGGATGCTAAATTGCGGACGGATTTTTGATATCTCGAACGGTTTGGCTGTGGCGAGGAATCGAATTTATGGCGAGAAAAGAGAAACACGGAAGTGGAATAACTTCTGCATACATTAACTGATCTTGATGAAACTTCAGCAGTGTGTTCGTGGTAAGAGGCCGATCAGATGGATGTAGCTATTGTGAGTCAAAGTTATAGCGCCACCAACTGGCAGCAGGAAGTGTGTCACTTTCAACATGCTTTTGACAAAAGTGGGGGGGTTACTTTTAACTACAGTAAAGAAAAAATAGTTTGTATATTGTTCTCATCAAGCCGGACAACTTTCTAATTTACATTCAATAGCTCTGGCCATCAGGAAGTCAGATATTTTGGTCTGAATGTGAATTTTTTTGCAAAATCAGCCTCTGAATTTTTAGCCACTCCTCTTAAACTATTTATTTTATTCGTACCAAACTTTTTCAACATGATGAAACTACATTAAATATGCTAAGTTGTGAATGGATAAAAAATATCTCAAACGGTTTTGCTATGGCGAGGGATTAAAGTAAAAATCTTCTAAAAATGTAATTATATACCATTTATTTCTATATAAAAGTATACAAATATCACAACTAAACCCATTTTATTCTGTTTTTGCAATTCAAGAAGAATGAAAAAGTTAAAAACAGGCTATTTAGTGCTATTTGGTTCAACAAAAAAGCAAACATAGGGCTATACTGCCCTCTTGTGTCCAAAAGGACATCAAAATAGTATATAAAACTTTTTACCAGGTAGGCCAATATTGTATTTAAATATACATTTATTAGGTATGTGTCTGAGGATATTTTCCCACCGGTTAATCGACGTGTGACACGAGTGGGTGCTTTTAAATCGCTAATATAATAGTGAAAGAAAAATAATGATAATGTTGCACACACAAATCACACACATGTGGGAAAGAATGATGCTTTTAAACAACACTAAACTGCCATTAGGTGTCGCCAGGCATCCATCTTAATAAGCGAGTCATTGATTCATTCGTTCAAACGATTCGTTCGAATGAGTCGATCATGATTAAGACAGATGTTTATGGATTGATCATTCAATCTTTGAGTCAACCGATTCGTTAAAAATGCTGAATCGTTCAGTTATGAGAAAACACGTGATGCGTGATGGTTCTGCCGTGATCTTTGTTTAACTATTTTCGCTGCTGAAACAGAACAAAAACAGTCAACATTGCATCTAAAATGTAAGTGACTTTGTTGAGTTATATGTTCTCATTAAACATATAATTTATATTTTGTTATGTAGCTTGCTGTTATTTTATTTATTTTTTAGATTATACCAACTGTTGTATTGTATCATATGCCAAAAATGTGCAAGAGTTCATTGTGCGCATGTGTGAACAAACGGGACTTTTATTTTGACTCAAGTTGTTGAATGCGAATCTTAGTACTGAGTACTTAGTACGTGTTGCTGCTCCCTCGGGCGCTGATGTTATACCAGCGCGTTGAGATGTAAACGAACAAAATAAATAATACTAAGAAGTTTTATCTGGATTTTCTTTAATGGATGGATGACAAAAACATATTGCACATAGACATGACGGAGAGAAATGAAACCTTAACAGGTTATGGGCCCAGGCGCGCCAATGCTACAGGAGGAAGATGGCAGAGGTTAGTTTTCGACGGAGACGAAAACAACTACGAACTATGGGAAGTAAAATTTCTTGGCCATCTGAGAATAATGGGTTTAAAAGAAACAATACTGTCTACCGGGGATATAGACGAGGAAACAAATGAGGAGTGCTACGCTGAATTAATCCAGTTTCTCGATGATAAAAGCCTGTCACTGGTGATGCGGGAGGCGACTGATGACGGCAGGAAAGCTCTGCAAATACTTCGAAATCACTACGCCAGTCAGGGTAAGCCTCGAATTATCGCCCTATACACTGAACTAACTTCGTTAAAGAAGGAATCTGACGAGACGATAACAGACTACATTATCCGAGCTGAGAAAGCGGTGACTTCCCTAAGAAACGCAAAAGAAGTAATAAGTGACGGACTGATAATAGCTATGATCCTAAAGGGCCTGCCAGATTCCTACAAACCTTTTGCTATCCATACTACACAGAGTAGTGAAGAATTGACTTTTTCCCAGTTCAAAAGCAAACTAAGAAGCTACGAAGAGACAGAAAAATTTGATGATAAACCCAAATCTGACAATGTGATGAAAGTGCACATAGCATCCGTGACCTGCTACGGATGTGGAAACCGCGGTCATATTGCGCGCGATTGCCGCCAAAAAGGCGTACCTAAGTGGTGCAGCTACCATAGAAGTTCAACACACAGTGATGAGACATGCCGCCGGAGAAAGGACGGACACAAAGATGAAGCAAAACAGGCTGCGGAAAAACAAGAGGAGCGTGAGAAAGAACAAACATTTGTGTTCAAAGTAAGTCAGACATTTCTTCCAGATAATATTACGAAAAATGGACTAATGGTAGACTGTGGAGCAACATCCCACATCTTAACAGACAAGAACAATTTCACAAAATTTGACGAGAGTTTCGACCCAAAGTCACACTACATGGAGCTGGCGGATGGAGCCAGGATGAACAACGTGGCATTAAAGCGGGGCGACGCAGAGGTGTTACTGCTGGACGTGGAAGGGAAATGCGTCAGGATCACTCTAAAGAAGGCCTTGTTCATACCATCATACCCACAGAGCATCATCTCCGTTCAAGCTGCTACAACAGACGGGGCCAAGGTGATCTTCCAGGAAGGACAGAATGAACTGATAAGCAAGGATGGAGCTGTGTTCCGCATAGAAGAGCATGAAAGGCTGTACTATCTGAAAACGGTAAATAACAACAAACAATGTGTTGATGCATCAGTTACAGATATGATGTCCAGGGACAAAGTGAGTCTAACTTGTGATGTTAAAACATGGCATGAGATCATGGGACATTGTAATGTTAGTGATGTGTTGAAATTACCTGAAGTGGTTGAGGGTATGAAAATCACGGGTAATACCAAATTAGACTGTAATGTTTGTACTGAGGGAAAGTTCATCAACAGCAGAAATAGGAAAACTGACACAAAAGCTGGTGAGGCCCTAGAGTTGGTACATACTGACTTAGCAGGTCCCATTGAACCAACTTCTCAAGATGGATATAAGTATGCAATTTCATTCACAGATGATTTTTCAGGGGCAGTATCTGTTTACTTCCTTAAGAACAAGAGTGACACTACTCTAGCGACAGAGAAGTTCCTTGCAGACAGTGCACCATACGGTAGAGTCAAATGCATAAGATCAGACAATGGCACAGAATACACAAGCAATGCATTTCAGTCACTTTTACGAGAAAATGGTATAAGACATGATACATCATCCCCGTACTCCCCTCATCAAAATGGTACAGCTGAGAGACAATGGCGAACCATCTTTGAAATGGGAAGGTGTCTGCTAATAGAGAAGGGATTACCAAAGGTTCTGTGGCCTTATGCTGTCCAAACTGCAACTCACATCCGAAACAGATGCTATAATGACAGAATTAAGAATACTCCATACTTCATGTTGACAGGAAGAAAGCCAGACCTTTCTAAAATGTGGATTTTTGGATCAGAATGCTATGCGTACAAACACAATCATAAGAAACTGGATCCTAGATGTGAGAAGGGAATATTTGTGGGGTATAGTAAAAATAGCCCAGCTTATCTGATATACAATCCACAGACAGAAAAGGTGTCAAAACATAGATTGGTAAAATTCATTAGGAAGAGCAGTGCTGAACAGCAGACACAAACCGATGAAGATTTCTTAGAAATACAATACAGAGACAGGACACAGGATAGTAAGAACAGTGGTGATGCCCCACAAAGTGAGGAAAGCACAGAGAACAAGGTCCTAAATGGAAACATGGAGAGTATTGATACAGACAATACAGAGGTGTCAGAACATGATGGAACTATAGAAAAAGTAGACACAGAAGACAACAAAAACAGTACAGGTCCAACAGCCACGGCTAGTCAAAAACATTACCACTCAAAAAGAGAAAAGAGAGCCCCAAAGTATTTACAAGATTATCTGACATACTCCAAAGATGACGTAACCAATGTGAGTGTTGATTATTGTTACAGGGCAGTGTGTGGGGTCCCCCAAACCTATAGAGAGGCCCTTATGTCACCTGAGGCTCCCGGATGGGAACATGCTATGAAGGAAGAGATGGACTCACTTAAAGAAAATGACACATTTGAATTGACAACTCTACCAGAGGGCAAAAAGACAGTGGGGGGAAGATGGGTATATGCCCTTAAAGAAAATGCAGAAACAGGAAAAATCTTCAAGGCTAGGTATGTTGCAAAGGGATACAACCAAACTGAAGGCATAGACTACCATGAGACATTTGCTCCTACAGCAAATCTCACCTCAGTACGGGCATTAATGCAGATAGCTGCTCAGAACAATTTCTTAGTTCATCAGATGGACGTCAAAACAGCATACTTGCATGCTCCCATAGAGGAAGACATATACTTAGATCAACCAGAGGGTTTTGAAGAGACATCTGACATAGGAGACAAGTTAGTATGCAAGTTGAAAAAATCTCTGTATGGTCTAAAACAGTCTGGAAGAAACTGGTACGAACTTTTAAATGATCATTTGGAACAAAACAACTTTGAGAGAAATCAGTCTGATCACTGTGTGTATAGAAAGCAGATTGAAAATGAGACGATCATAGTGATCATCTGGGTAGATGATTTGATAATTGCAGCAAGCAGTGAGGATCAGCTCAACAGTTTTAAAGAAATAATGAAGTCCAAATTTAACATGAAGGATCTAGGGAAAATATCTTATTTTTTGGGGATTCAGTTTGAGCAAAAAGAGGGAGAAATTAAAATGAATCAGAAAAGGTACATCCTCAAAATGCTTGAAAGGTTTGGAATGTCAAACTGTAAACCAAAAGCTACCCCAAGTGAGTTAAAAGTGGAGTGTAATAGGAATGAGGAAGGAAACAACAATGAGATTGAGAACCCCAAAGAATACCGTGAACTTGTTGGAAGCTTGATCTATGCAATGACCTGCACCAGACCAGACATTAGCTGGATAGTCAGTAAACTGTCACAAACCCTTGCAAAGCCTAAAACACATGACTTAGTAGCTGCTAAACATGTCCTGAGATACCTAAAAGGTACAGCTGACTACGAGCTGTGTTTCAAGAAAACAGACAAGACTTTAAGTCTAATAGCATTCAGTGATTCTGATTGGGCATCTTCTGTAGAAGATAGGCGTAGCATTTCAGGATACTGTTTCAGCCTAACAGAACAAGGCCCTGCTATCTCATGGAAGTCTAAGAAACAGCCGACAGTGGCACTGTCGACCTGCGAAGCTGAATACATTGGTCTAGCAAACACTACTCAGGAAAGCATGTACCTAACTCAACTGCTAAATGGCATGGACAGTAGTGTTTACACTTGCACCACGATGTATGGTGATAATCAGGGGGCCATTGCACTGAGTAAAAATCCAGTGAATAGATCTAGAACTAAACACATTGATGTGAAATATCACTTTATCCGTGATGCTGTCAGTAAGGGAAGAATACATATTGTGTACTGCCCAACAGAAGACATGGTAGCAGACATTTTGACAAAATCTGTTTCAAAAATTAAAATTCTAAAGTTCAAAGGTTTTCTGTTTGGGAACTAAATATTTGTGATGACATTGTGCATGGCTTAAGGTGATGAGAACAAGTGGGGGTGTTGAGTTATATGTTCTCATTAAACATATAATTTATATTTTGTTATGTAGCTTGCTGTTATTTTATTTATTTTTTAGATTATACCAACTGTTGTATTGTATCATATGCCAAAAATGTGCAAGAGTTCATTGTGCGCATGTGTGAACAAACGGGACTTTTATTTTGACTCAAGTTGTTGAATGCGAATCTTAGTACTGAGTACTTAGTACGTGTTGCTGCTCCCTCGGGCGCTGATGTTATACCAGCGCGTTGAGATGTAAACGAACAAAATAAATAATACTAAGAAGTTTTATCTGGATTTTCTTTAATGGATGGATGACAAAAACATATTGCACATAGACATGACGGAGAGAAATGAAACCTTAACAGACTTAATTGTAACTGTTTATTAACCTGTTGTATGAAATCTAGGGGTGGGAGAAAAAATTTATTCTTAGATGCATCGCGATGCGGACGTGGACGATTCTGAATCGATTCACAAATGTCAAAAAATCGATTCTCTAAAAAAATATTTTTCTAATAACGTAATATTGACGGAAGGCAAAAGGCGGAACTCTAAGCGGACGTGCGTGCAGTCTGTGGTGCGCACATAACAGAGAAGTTTCTTCTGCTCACCAAGGCTGCATTTATTTGATTAAAAATACAAACAAAAACAGTAATATTGTAAAATAGTATTCCAATTTAAAACAGCTGCTTTCTATTTTAATATATTTTAAACTGTTATTTATTCCTGTGATCAAAGCTGAGTTTTCAGCATCATTACTCCAGTCGTCACTGTCACATGATCCTTCAGAAATTATTCTAATATGATGATTGATACTCAAGAAACATTCATTATTATTTTAAATGTCGAAAACAGTTGTGTACAGTCTTTGATGGATAGAAAGTTCAAAAGAACAGCATTTATCTGAAATCTAAAGCTTTTGTAACGTAAAACACTACCGCTCAAAAGTTTGTGGTTAGTAGGGGAGAGCGGGGTATGTTGTCACACTTTTCACACTGTCTAACATTTACTGAGCACCATACATCAAAATGGTATAAATCTCATACCAAATGAAAGAAGGAAGTCTTGGGCACATATGTTGTATTCATAACATCTTTATATCTTATCTCATTACGGAGTTGTAGACTGTTGAATAGCGAGTGTGCACTTGTGACAATTTGCCCCATCGGCGGGTAAGTTGTCACACTAGGGCGGGTAAGTTGTCACACTAGATTATCTAAAAATAAGAACACAACTACTTAATTGTGAATATTGATTTTAATTTTTAAACTCAAAACAGAACTGCAAATATAAACATCCGTGCCTGGAGAATCTGGAAAAACAATTATTTCAATCCAAATAATGCACATTTCAATTAAGTGGCAAAACCACTTTACTTTGAACTTTAAACTCAAACGTTCTATGGCTTGCACATAGATCCTGATAACTGAATGGAATGCTGCAGATAACTTAACCTCTGAACAAAACAGATGCCCTGTATCTGACTAATCGGACTCATCTCCAGAGTCACAATTCTGACACACATAAATTGCCTGGCCTGAGGTGCAAGCATCATGGGCCCAATTGTTGCATTTTACACATTTTACGCATATGCTACTCTGAACAATGCCTGAACTTCGTATTTTGAGCACTTCTTGTGGTTTTTTTTTTGCCTCTTCACAATGACTCGCTTAATTTAGTCCTAATTTGTAAGTCGCTTTGGACAAAAGCGTCTGCTAAATGACTAAATGTAAATGTAGCTGCCTTGTTTTTCATTGGTCCAGATTTCTGCTTCCCTTTCTTTTGAAACCGCTTTTTGCTAGATTGAGACTTATTCTTTTCTATTTCTAGTTGCTGCTTCACTGGCGTGTCAGTAAGTATTGCTGATTTACGTCATTTTCTTCCTTTGCTGGCTGGTTTTCGGGGGCCATCTTTTGGATATGGCCGGATGTCCACTGGAGTTGGTAGCCCACTGTCAGCAATAGCATTGCTGGGTAAGGGTGAGCTGGTGATAGCAGAAGCATAACTGGGCGTGCTAGGCAGGGCAGGGTTGGTGCTGGGGCACATGTGACGACTTGCCCCAAAGTCATTGAGACAACTTGCCCCATATTGACATGTGAGCTAATGTTGGCTAAATCTCAAGTTTAACTCAACATATCACTTTAGCTAAAGTACCAAAAGACACGTTACTGTCTCCTCTATTTTGTGCAAAATAATAATTTTAAACATTCATACCTAACAAAGTTGTATTGCATAAAATGTAAAGTGAGATTTTTTTACTTTTTAAGCAGAAAAATAAGAAAATTGTGCTAACCTCAGATTACAGTGATCTTGACCACATGTGAACAGGAAGTTGACTATAGAAGAAGAAGTCACATAAAGTGGCTATTAGATTTTTGAGATAGAGCCTCTAGTGTTGGAGTTATGGACAGTGTGACAACTTACCCGTGTGACAACTTACCCTGCTCTCCCCTAATAATTAAAATTTTATTTTTGGGGGAAATAAATAAAATAAATCAGTACTTTTATTTATGAAGGATGAGTTAAACTGATCAACAGTTACAGTAAAGACATTTATAATGTTAAAAATATATATATTTGATATATATGCTGTTCTTTTGAACTTTACATTCATCAAAGCATTTTGAAAAAAAAAAATCTGTACACAACTGTTTTCAACATTGAAAATAATGATGAATATTTATTGAGCATCAATCATCATATTAGTATGATTTCTGAAGGATCATGTGACACTGAAGACTGGAGTAATGATGCTGAAAACTCAACTTTGATCACAGAAATTAATTACTATGTAAAATATTTTAAAATTGAAAACAGCTGTTTTAAATTGGAATAATATTTCACAATATTACTGTTTTTGTTTGTATTTTTAATCAATAAATGCAGCCTTGGTGAGCAGAAGAGACTTCTCCTAAAAACATTAAAAATCTTACTGACCCCAAACTTTTGAACAATAATATATATATATATATATATATATGTATGTGTATGTATGTATGTATGTATGTATATATATATATATATATATATATATATATATATATATATAAATATAGCTGCGAGCAGCGATGGAGGGCCAAAGCCGGTGGCACCGCCATCCCCGGTGCCTTTAGGTAACTAAAGGCACCGGGGTGGCGGTGCCACCGGCTTGGGCCCGCAATCGCTGCTCGCAGCTATATTTATATATATATATATATATATATATATATATATATATATATATATATATATATATATATATATATATATATATATTTATTATTATTATTGTTGTTCAAGGGTTCGGGGGCTTTTGGGGCCTTTAACGTGCTCAAAAACTCATGAAACTTTGCACACAGGTCAGAACCTGCGGCCATTAGGGCCGGGCTGAAGCTGGTACCCGGGCGTGGCAGGGGGGCTCAACAGCGCCCCCTGGAACGGAATCCGAACACTTGTCCATAAATCAAACACACTTGCATATAATAATATGAAACTCGGAACAGATATAGATCTCATCGGGCCGAACAACTTTCGTGCTCTAAGTTTTACGCCAGCCCAACAGGAAGTCGGCTATTATGGGTTGTTTGGAAACGCATGCTGTGGAATTTAATGTACTCCTCCTAGGGAATTCATCCAATCGGCTCCAAACTCGGTCAGCATGAAGTCAAGACATTGAGGATGCTAAATTGCGGACGGATTTTTGATATCTCGAACGGTTTGGCCGTGGCGAGGAAACGAATTTATGGCGAATAATGGAAACAGGAAGTGTGTTATAACTTCTGCATACATTAACTGATCTTGATTAAACTTCAGCAGTGTGTTCGTTGTAAGAGGCCGATCACATGGATGTGACTATTGTGAGTCAAAGTTATAGCGCCACCAACTGGCAGCAGGAAGTGTGTCCCTTTCAAAATGCTTTGAAATCACCCTCTTATTTTTACCCGATTTGCTTCAAACTTTATGTGTATAATGTAAACACACGGCAGATGTAGACCTGTGAAAGGATTTTTGATATCTTTAATACTGTTGCCATGGCAACGCTTCAAACTTTAATATTCTTTTTTGATGCTTTTGAGACTCTTAACATACTTGAAATTGGATGAAACTCGACAGACACATCACATTTATTAGCCCGTAGACATGTGCAAAGTTTCAGAAACGGGCGTGGTGGAATGGGTCAGTAGCGCCACCTTTAGTCAAAAATGGGGGTTTAGTTTTTCCTAGAATCACAAAACTTGGTATGTGTATTGTTCTCATCAAGACGGACAACTTTCTAATTTACATGAACCATCTCCGACCAACAGGAAGAGAGATATTTTGGTTTGAATGTGGATTTTCTGAAGAATTTTCTCTCCCTCTCTCTGTGTCTGTGTGTGTGTGAGGGGAGGGGGGGATTTGACTCTTGCTTTTATATTGTTAATCAAGGTTTCAGGGGCTTTTGGGGTCCTTAACGTGCTCAAAAACTCTTGAAACTTTGCACACAGGTCAAAACCCACGGCCATCAGGGCCGGGCTGAAGCTGGTACCCGGGCGTGGCTGGGGGGCTCAACAGCGCCCCCTTGAACGGGGTTCTAAAACTTGATCCATATATCAAACACGCTCGCATGAATTAATATGAAACTCGGTACACATATAGATCTCATCGGGCCGAACAACTTTCCCCCGGTCAAGTTTTACGCCAGCCCAACAGGAAGTCGGCTATTATGGGTTGTTTGGAAAACGCTTGCTGTGGAATGTGAAATACTCCTCCTAGAAAATTCACCGTGTCCCCTTCAAACTCGGTGTGCATGTAGTCAAGACTTTGAGGATGCTAAATTGCGGACGGATTTTTGATATCTCGAACGGTTTGGCTGTGGCGAGGAATCGAATTTATGGCGAGAAAAGAGAAACACGGAAGTGGAATAACTTCTGCATACATTAACTGATCTTGATGAAACTTCAGCAGTGTGTTCGTGGTAAGAGGCCGATCAGATGGATGTAGCTATTGTGAGTCAAAGTTATAGCGCCACCAACTGGCAGCAGGAAGTGTGTCACTTTCAACATGCTTTAGACAAAAGTGGGGGGGTTAGTTTTAACTACAGTAAAGAAAAAATAGTTTTTATATTGTTCTCATCAAGCCGGACAACTTTCTAATTTACATTCAATAGCTCTGGCCATCAGGAAGTCAGATATTTTGGTCTGAATGTGAATTTTTTTGCAAAATCAGCCTCTGAATTTTTAGCCACTCCTCTTAAACTATTTATTTTATTCGTACCAAACTTTTTCAACATGATGAAACTACATTAAATATGCTAAGTTGTGAATGGATAATAAATATCTCAAACGGTTTTGCTATGGCGAGGGATTAATGTCCAAAAAGGAAACACTAAAAATCTTCTAAAAATGTAATTA
>NC_140209.1:16524653-16587153 GCF_951802725.1 Rutilus rutilus | reverse complement strand
CAACTTTCTAATTCACACTTATTAGCTGAGAGCAACAGGAAGTCAGATATTTTGGTTTGAATGTGATTTTTTGGAGAATTTTCTCTCTCTCTCTCTCTCTGTCTCTGTGTGTGTGAGGGGTGGGAGGGAATTTCCAATTGATTTCAGTGTGTTTCAAGGTTTCAGGGGCTTTTGGGGCCCTTAACGTGCTCGAAAACTCTTGAAACTTTGCACACAGGTCAGAACCTGCGGCCATCAGGGCCGGGCTGAAGCTGGTACCCGGGCGTGGCAGGGGGGCTCAACAGCGCCCCCTGGAACGGGATCCAAACACTTGTCCATAAATCAAACACACTTGCATGTAATGATATGAAACTCGGTACACATATAGATCACATCGGGCCGAACAACTTTCGTGCTCTAAGTTTTACACCAGCCCAACAGGAAGTCGGCAATTATGGGTTGTTTGGAGAACGCTTGCTGTGGAATTTGAAACACTTCTCCTAGAGAATTAATTAAATCGCCACCAAACTCGGTGTGCATGAAGTCAAGACATTGAGGATGCTAAATTGCGGACGGATTTTTGATATCTCGAACGCTTTGGTCGTGGTGAGGAAATGCATTTATTGCGAGAAAAGAGAAACACGAAGTGGTATAACTTCAGCATACATTAACTGATCTTGATGAAACTTCAGCAGTGTGTTCGTGGTAAGAGGCCGATCAGATGGATGTAACTATTGTGAGTCAAAGTTATAGCGCCACCAACTGGCAGCAGGAAGTGTGTCACTTTCAAAATGTTTTTGACAAAAGTGGGGGGGTTAGGTTTACCCACAATTACAAAAATCAGTAAGTATATTGGTCTCATCGAGCTGGACAACTTTCTAATTTGCAGTCATTAGCTTGGACCAACAGGAAGTCAGATATTTTGGTTTGAATGTGAATTTATTTGCAAATTCAGCCTCTGCTTTTTACCCACTCCTGCTAAGTGTTTTTTTTTTTATTCACACCAAACTTTTTTAACACGATGAAAATACATTAAAGATGCTAAATTGTGAACGGATATTAAATATTTCAAACGGTTTTGACATGGCGAGGGATTAAAATAATGTCAAAAAAGGAATCAGAAAACATCTCATATCTTCTTAAAATTTAATTATACACCATTTATTTTTATATAAAATTATACAAATATCAGAACTAAACCGAAACAGAACTAGTTTTGGGTTTATTCAGTTTTTTTCAATTCAAGAATTATGTACAAGTTTAAAATCAGCCAGAATGCGCTATTTAGTAAAAAAAAAAAAGTCATACATAGGGCTATACTGCCCTCTTGTGTTCAAAATCAGGTAGGCCCATTGTATATTGTATTTATATATAAATATAATAGCGATGTGACTGAGAATTTTTTCCCACTGGTTAATTGATGTGTGACACCGCGGCGGGGGCTTTTAAATCGCTAACTTAAAGGGATACTCCACTTTAAATGGAAAATTCTGTCATCATATACTCACCCTCATGTTGTTTCAATCCTTTATTAATTTCTTTCTTCTGCTGAACAGAAAGGAAGATATTTAGAAGAATGTCAGTAACCAGACAGTTTCTGGTCTCATTGACTTCCATAGTATACATTTTTTTCCTACTATGGAAGTCAATGGGATCAGAAACTGTCTGGTTACTGACATTCTCCTAAATATCTTCCTTTCTGTTCAGCAGAAGAAAGAAATTCATAAAGGATTAAAACAACATGAGGGTGAGTATATGATGAGCGAAAGTGAAATACGGACATCCTAAAAAACATTCACTCTGTTCTGCTCGTTCCTCGCTGTAGACGTGTTATTGCCCATGCAGCCGTGAGCATTTTAGTTTCATTTAAAAAATAGCGCCATTTCGGGGGTGGGATTGCTTGAATGTTTTTTTACAAAAGCACAATATTGTGTTTTATTGCGAGTGTACATAAATATAAGGGTGTATTCACACCAGGAAAGTCCGATAGTTCACTTGCTTTGGTCCGGACCAAATAGAATTTTGATTTTTTTTGTTTGGTACGGTTCGTTTTCACACTGCTCTTTTTACAAGTGAACCAAAATGTGTAAACAAAACCACACGTGTGCTAAGGTCGTCCATTCATTGGACAGGAATTCTCAAGCAGGGAAAAGCAGGAAGTGCAAAAAAAAGCAAAAAAAAAAAAAAAAGCAGGAGATATTTCGTAATGTAATCGCCTATTTGTTATTTTACTGATTTGGTGTTATTCTTTACAAACGCAATATGAAGAAACTATGGTAGTATAGATAAAAGCCCGCCCGCACTGACAATTGATTGCTTGGGTCCTTACATGCGCTTCGTGAGGCACACTAGCTGGCACACACACGCAAGGTCTCTCGCTCCCTCTCTCTGCCGTGCGCGCACTCTTGCTCGCTCGCTCTAGATTTCCGGAGATTTTAAATGATTTGCGGGCATTCATGCGCTTCTATCGACATGCGGGAGACTGCCGGAACTTCCGGGAGACTTTGGATGTCTGTATAATAAGACACCATTATGCCAAAATGTCAGTTTTGTTAAGTATCCTCATAAGAGCAGTCAAATAAAAAGACGCAGTTTTCTGCAGTTGGGTCGGTTCATGTTCACACCGTAAATGAACCGTACCAGAGTTCGTTTGGAACCGTACCGAGACCACCTCTTCAGCTGGGTCTCGGTTCGATTGTTTGGTCCGCACCCGAGTTCGATTGCTGTATTCACACCTGCCCAAAAGGTCCGCACCAAGGGGGGAAACGAACTAGAGTTCGATTCAATCGAACCAAACAAGGCAGGTGTGAATACACCCTAAGTAAACACAGTGCAGTTTAAATGATGTCCTGTATGAACAAACTGACGGAGTAGCCTATGTTTTTATGTTTCCACTGTTCGATCGCGCCCACGCCTCACACACACACACACACACACACACACACACACACACACATTGTGCATTCCAGCATTGCAATCTTGACATCGCAGCCGGTTCATTACAGCCGTAATAAAATATAATAATAAATATAAATAGTCAACCTATTTGCAGCAAATGATGGTAGATTTTAGATCAATATATTTGTTTTCCTTACAATTTTAATTAACACTAACTTTATTCTCATCTGAATTATAAATAATTTATTTCTGTATAAAATAATACTACCATTAAAAAATACATTTGATTGTCTTTTTTAATCAATGGAGAATGTGTGACTTAAAAATAAACAGATTAGTGCTTGGTTTGAGGACAAGAAATGAAAACCAATGCAATATGATGAATGTCCAAAAACGTTCGCTCTTCTCTGCCCGTTCCTCGCCTCGCCATATATATATATATATATATATATTTATTTATTTTTTGTTACATATATAATGTATATATTATATTTTTTTGTTACATATATATATATATATATATATATATATATATATATATATATATATATATATAAATATAGCTGCGAGCAGCGATGGAGGGCCCAAGCCGGTGACACCGCCACCCCGGTGGCTTTAGTGTAACTAAAGGCACCAGGGTGGCGGTGCCACCGGCTTGGGCCCGCCATCGCTGCTCGCAGCTATATTTATTATTGTTCTTCAAGGGTTCGGGGGCTTTTGGGGCCTTTAACGTGCTCAAAAACTCATGAAACTTTGCACGCAGGTCAGAACCCGCGGCCATTAGGGCCGGGCTGAAGCTGGTACCCGGGCGTGGCAGGGGGGCTCAACAGCGCCCCCTAGAACACAATCTTAAATCTTGGACACATACAAGAACGTATTAGTATGAAACTCGGTACACATATAGATCTCATCGGGCCGAACAACTTTCGCACTCTAAGTTATTAGCTCTGCCCAACAGGAAGTCAGCTATTATGGGTTGTTTGAAAAACGCATGCTGTGGAATTTAATGTACTCCTCCTAGGGAATTGATCCGATCCACACCAAACTCGGTCAGCATGAAGTCAAGACATTGAGGATGCTAAATTGCGGACGGATTTTTGATATCTCGAACGGTTTGGCCGTGGCGATGAAACGAATTTATAGCGAGAAAAGATAAACAGGAAGTGTGTTATAACTTCTGCATACATTAACTGATCTTGATAAAACTTCAGCAGTGTGTTCGTGGTCAGAGGCCGATCACATTGATGTGACTATTGTGAGTCAAAGTTATAGCGCCACCAACTGGCAGCAGGAAGTGTGTCACTTTCAAAATGCTTTGAAATCACCCTCTTATTTTTACCCGATTTGCTTCAAACTTTATGTGTATAATGTAGACACACGGCAGATGTAGACCTGTGAAAGGTTTATTGATATCTTAAATACTGTTGCCGTGGCAACGCATCAAACTTTAATATTCTTTTCAGATGCTTTTGAAACTCTTAACATACTTGAAATTGGATGAAACTCGACAGACACATCACATTTATTAGCCGGTAGACATGTGCAAAGTTTCAGAAACGGGCGTGGTGAGGGGCTCAGTAGCGCCACCTTTAGTCATAAATGGGGCGGTTAGTTTTATCAACAGCAACAAAACTTGGTATGTGTATTGTTCTCATCAAGACGGACAACTTTCTAATTGACATTAACCATCTCCGACCAACAGGAAGAGAGATATTTTGGTTTGAATGTGGATTTTCTGAAGAATTTTCTCTCCCTCTCTCTGTGTCTCTGTGTGTGTGAGGGGAGGGGGGGATTTGACTCTTGCTTTTATATTGTTAATCAAGGTTTCAGGGGCTTTTGGGGTCCTTAACGTGCTCAAAAACTCTTGAAACTTTGCACACAGGTCAAAACCCACGGCCATCAGGGCCGGGCTGAAGCTGGTACCCGGGCGTGGCTGGGGGGCTCAACAGCGCCCCCTTGAACGGGGTTCTAAAACTTGATCCATATATCAAACACGCTCGCATGAATTAATATGAAACTCGGTACACATATAGATCTCATCGGGCCGAACAACTTTACCCCGGTCAAGTTTTACGCCAGCCCAACAGGAAGTCGGCTATTATGGGTTGTTTGGAAAACGCTTGCTGTGGAATGTGAAATACTCCTCCTAGAAAATTCACCGTGTCCCCTTCAAACTCGGTGTGCATGTAGTCAAGACTTTGAGGATGCTAAATTGCGGACGGATTTTTGATATCTCGAACGGTTTGGCTGTGGCGAGGAATCGAATTTATGGCGAGAAAAGAGAAACACGGAAGTGGAATAACTTCTGCATACATTAACTGATCTTGATGAAACTTCAGCAGTGTGTTCGTGGTAAGAGGCCGATCAGATGGATGTAGCTATTGTGAGTCAAAGTTATAGCGCCACCAACTGGCAGCAGGAAGTGTGTCACTTTCAACATGCTTTAGACAAAAGTGGGGGGGTTAGTTTTAACTACAGTAAAGAAAAAATAGTTTTTATATTGTTCTCATCAAGCCGGACAACTTTCTAGTTTACATTCAATAGCTCTGGCCATCAGGAAGTCAGATATTTTGGTCTGAATGTGATTTTTTTTGCAAAATCAGCCTCTGAATTTTTAGCCACTCCTCTTAAACTATTTATTTTATTCGTACCAAACTTTTTCAACATGATGAAACTACATTAAATATGCTAAGTTGTGAATGGATAATAAATATCTCAAACGGTTTTGCTATGGCGAGGGATTAATGTCCAAAAAGGAAACACTAAAAATCTTCTAAAAATGTAATTATATACCATTTATTTCTATATAAAAGTATACAAATATCACAACTAAACCCATTTTATTCTGTTTTTGCAATTCAAGAAGAATGAAAAAGTTAAAAACAGGCTATTTAGTGCTATTTGGTTCAACAAAAAAGCAAACATAGGGCTATACTGCCCTCTTGTGTCCAAAAGGACATCAAAATAGTATATAAAACTTTTTACCAGGTAGGCCAATATTGTATTTAAATATACATTTATTAGGTATGTGTCTGAGGATATTTTCCCACCGGTTAATCGACGTGTGACACGAGTGGGTGCTTTTAAATCGCTAATATAAAAGTGAAAGTAAAAAAACGGACGTCCGCACGGACATTGATAATGGTGCACGTTGGAAAGAATGATACTTTTAAACATAACACTAAACCGCCATTAGGTGTCGCCAGGCGACCATCTTAATGAGCGAGTCATTGATTCATTCGTTCAAATGATTCGTTCCAATGACTGAGTCATTCATGATTGAGACAGATGTTTATGGATTGACCATTGAATCTTTGAGTCAAGTGATTCGTTTCAAAATGCTGAATCATTCAGTAATGAGAAAACAAGTTGCTGTGATCTTTGTTTAACTATTTTTGCTGCTGAAACAGAACAAAAACAGTCAATATTGCATCTAAAATGTAAGTGACTTAATTGTAACTGTTTATTAACCTGTTGTATGAAATCAATGTCACAGTTTCAATCGTGATTGTATTCAGGAAATAGTTGCCTACTCGTCAAGTGAGGTTGCTTAACTCTATCATATGTTATAAAATATATAAAAACTCCATATTTGTCATTTTTATAGTCAGTATGTTGTTAACTGGGTTGCTTTTTTGTGTGCTGCGCTCATTTGTTTACAATTCTCCTGGAAAAGCAGCATGAGCCTCAGCAGTGCAACCCTGTTACCATTGATCAGTAATACATTTATTATTAACTGATGATTGCAACTTAAAATGAATGTAATGAAATTAGAATAATCTCTCGTTTTAGTGATTCCCAAGTTATTTTTTTGTTATTGACGTTCTAATCAGGCTATACTCTGGTCGGGCAAGTAAAATTCTCTTTCAGGCAGGCCTATTGTATTTATATATAAATATATTAGGGATGTGACTGTGATAACATTTTCCCACCGGTTAATCGACGTGTGACACCACTGAGCGCTTTTAAATCGCTAACTATAGTATACTATATACTAGTAAAATACAGACGTCCGCACAGACATTGATAATGGTGCGGAGTAGAGCGAGCATTTTCAATTTATTCCTATGGATGTAGGAATTAACTAAAACATTTTATTTATGTTTTTGTGTCCACTGTTCAACCGCAACCGCGTCACACACACACACACATTCCAGAATTGCAATCTTGACATCACAGCCTGTTCATTATAGCCCTAATACAATATAATAATAAAAATAGTCAACCTAACATAAACGAATTACACTGCTCTGTTTAAATAGTCAGTAGTACAATCTGTACCATTCACAGTAAGCAGAGCTCCACTGTGATGTTTCCAAGAACATTTTTGCGCGTGTGAAGAGGATGATTTTTTCCATCGATATTGGAACACGAGTGAAGTACAAAGCCTATAATAAAGAATAGTTTAGCATCCAAATACATCGCAAATATTGAAACATTTTGATTCTAATGAGAGGGTTACGTGAGACCAACACTGCTTACTTTCGTTTTTATTTTTACATTAAATTTAAAGGATTTGTTGTGGAATATTTTGGGTGTATCATAAAATCAGAATAAGGTAAGACAAGTAAAATTTTCTGTCTTATATTTATATATATATATATATATATATATATATATATATAAGTATATATATATATATATATGTGTGTGTGTGTGTGTGTGTGTGTGTGTATATATATATATATATATAAATATAGCTGCGAGCAGCGATGGAGGGCCAAAGCCGGTGGCACCGCCATCCCCGGTGCCTTTAGGTAACTAAAGGCACCGGGGTGGCGGTGCCACCGGCTTGGGCCCGCAATCGCTGCTCGCAGCTATATTTATTATTATTGTTCTTCAAGGGTTCGGGGGCTTTTGGGGCCTTTAACGTGCTCAAAAACTCATGAAACTTTGCACGCAGGTCAGAACCCGCGGCCATCAGGGCCGGGCTGAAGCTGGTACCCGGGCGTGGCAGGGGGGCTCGACAGCGCCCCCTGGAACGGGATCCGAACACGTGTCCATAAATCAAACACGCTTGCATGTAATAATATGAAACTCGGTACACATATGGATCTCATCGGGCCGAACAACTTTCGTGCTCTAAGTTTTACGCCAGCCAAACAGGAAGTCGGCTATTTAGGGTTGTTTGGAAACGCATGCTGTGGAATTTAATGTACTCCTCCAAGGGAATTCATCGATTCGCCTCCAAACTCGGTGTGCATGAAGTCAAGACATTGAGGGTGCTAAATTGCGGAAGGATTTTTGATATCTCGAACGGTTTGGCTGTGGCGAGGACACGAATTTATGGCGAATAATGGAAACAGGAAGTGTGTTATAACTTCTGCATACATTAACTGATCTTGATTAAACTTCAGCAGTGTGTTCGTTGTAAGAGGCCGATCACATGGATGTGACTATTGTGAGTCAAAGTTATAGCGCCACCAACTGGCAGCAGGAAGTGTGTCCCTTTCAAAATGCTTTGAAATCACACTCTTATTTTTACCCGATTTGCTTCAAACTTTATGTGTATAATGTAAACACACGGCAGATGTAGACCTGTGAAAGGATTTTTGATATCTTTAATACTGTTGCCATGGCAACGCTTCAAACTTTAATATTCTTTTTTGATGCTTTTGAGACTCTTAACATACTTGAAATTGGATGAAACTCGACAGACACATTACATTTATTAGCCCGTAGACATGTGCAAAGTTTCAGAAACGGGCGTGGTGAGGGGCTCAGTAGCGCCACCTTTAGTCATAAGTGGGGGGGTTAGTTTTATCAACAGCAACAAAACTTGGTATGTGTATTGTTCTCATCAGGACGGACAACTTTCTAATTTACATGAACGATCTCTGACCAACAGGAAGAGAGATATTTTGGTTTGAATGTGGATTTTCTGAAGAATTTTCTCTCCCTCTCTCTGTGTCTCTGTGTGTGAGAGGGGAGGGGGGAATTTGACTATTGCTTTTATATAGTTAATCAAGGTTTCAGGGGCTTTTGGGGTCCTTAACGTGCTCAAAAACTCTTGAAACTTTGCACCCAAGTCAGAACCCCCTGCCATCAGGGACGGGCTGAAGCTGGTACCCGGGCGTGGCAGGGGGGCTCAACAGCGCCCCCTTGAACGGGGTCCCAAAACTTGGTCCATAGATCAAACACGCTTGCATTAATTAATATGAAACTCGGTACACATATAGATCTCATCGGGCCGAACAACTTTCCCCCGGTCAAGTTTTACGCCAGCCCAACAGGAAGTCGGCTATTATGGGTTGTTTGGAAAACGCTTGCTGTGGAATGCGAAGTACTCCTCCTAGAGAATTCATCCAATCCCCACCAAACTCGGTGTGCATGAAGTCAAGACATTGAGGATTCTAAATTGCGGACGGATTTTTGATATCTCGAACGGTTTGGCCGTGGCGAGGAAACGAATTTATGGCGAGAAAAGAGAATCACGAAGTGGTATAACTTCTGCATACATTAACTGATCTTGATGAAACTTCACCAGTGTGTTCGTGGTAAGAGGCCGATCAGATGGATGTAACTATTGTGAGTCAAAGTTATAGCGCCACCAACTGGCAGCAGGAAGTGTGTCACTTTCAAAATGCTTTTGACAAAAGTGGGGGGGTTAGTTTTACCCACAGTTACAAAAATCAGTACGTACATTGGTCTCATCGAGCCGGACAACTTTCTAATATACCATTATTAGCTTCGACCAATAGGAAGTCAGATATTTTGGTTTGAATGTGGATTTATTTGCAAATTCAGCCTCTGCTTTTTACCCACTCCTGCTAAGTGTTTTTTTTTTTATTCACACCAAACTTTTTTAACACGATGAAAATACATTAAAGATGCTAAATTGTGAACGGATATTAAATATTTCAAACGGTTTTGACATGGCGAGGGATTAAAATAATGTCAAAAAAGGAATCAGAAAACATCTCATATCTTCTTAAAATGTAATTATACACCATTTATTTTTATATAAAATTATACAAATATCAGAACTAAACCGAAACAGAACTAGTTTTGGGTTTATTCAGTTTTTTTCAATTCAAGAAATATGTACAATTTTAAAATCAGCCAGAATGCGCTATTTAGTAAAAAAAAAAGTCATACATAGGGCTATACTGCCCTCTTGTGTTCAAAATCAGGTAGGCCTATTATATCTATATAAAAATATACTAGGTATGTGACGGTGAGAATATTTTACCACCGGTTAACTGACGTGTGACACTGCTGGGGGCTTTTTAATCGCTAACTTAAAAACGAAAGTAAAATATGTTCGTCCGCACGGACATTGATAATGGTGCGGAGCAGAGCGAGCGTTTTCAATAAATTCCTATGGAAGGAGGAATGACCTAAGAAACGTTGACTCTGTTCTGCTCGTTCCTCGCTGAGGACGCGCACCATTATGAATGCCTGTGCAGCCGTGAGCATTTTAGTTTCATTTTCGGGGCGGATTGCTTGAATGTATTTTAAAAAAGCACAATGTTGTGTTTTATTGCTACTGTACAAAAATATAAGTTAACACTTTGCAGTTTGAATGATGTTCTAAACACAAAATGACAGAGTATGTTTTTATGTGTCCACTGTTCAATCGCGCCCTCGTTTTAGTGATTCCCAAGTTATTTTTACATTTAAGTTTTTTTCATTGTTCTAATCAGGTCAGGCAAGTAAAATGATCTGTCTTATCCCTTACATTTTTATATAATTATATAAATATATAATACACTACTGTTCAAAAATTTGGCGTCAGTAAGATTTTTAAGCTAAGTTTCTTCTGCTCACCAAGGCTGCATTTGTTTGATTAAAAATACAAACAAAAACAGTAATATTGTAAAATAGTATTCCAATTTAAAACAGCTGCTTTCTATTTTAATATATTTTAAACTGTTATTTATTCCTGTGATCAAAGCTGAGTTTTCAGCATCATTACTCCAGTCGTCACTGTCACATGATCCTTCAGAAATTATTCTAATATGATGATTGATGCTCAAGAAACATTCATTATTATTTTAAATGTCGAAAACAGTTGTGTACAGACTTTGATGAATAGAAAGTTCAAAAGAACAGCATTTATCTGAAATCTAAAGCTTTTGTAACATTAAACACTACCGTTCAGAAGTTTGGGGTCAGTAATAATTTTAATTTTATTTTTTGGGGAAAGAAATAAATAAATCAATACTTTTATTCATCGAGAATGAGTTAAACTGATAAAAAGTTACAGTACAGACATTTATAATGTTAAAAAAATTATATTTGAAATAAATGCTGTTCTTTTGAACTTTACATTCATCAACGCATTTTGAAAAAAAATCTGTACACAACTGTTTTCAACATTGAAAATAATAATTAATATTTATTGACCATCAATCATCATATTAGAATGGTTTCTGAAGGATCATGTGACACTGAAGACGGGAGTAATGATGCTGAAAACTCAGCTTTGATCACATAAATTAATTACAGTGTAAACTATTTTAAAATAGAAAACAGCTGTTTTAAATTGGAATAATATTTCACAATATTACTGTTTTTGCTTGTATTTTTAATCAAATAAATGCAGCCTTGGTGAGCAGAAGAGACTTCTCCTAAAAACATTAAAAATCTTCCTTACCCCAAACTTTTGAACGGTATATATATATATATATATATATATATATATATATATATATAACAATGCTGTGTTTTATTGCGACTGCACAAATATAAGTGAACAGTTTGCGGTTTGAATGATGTCCTGTATGAAAATAATGACTAAGCAATTAGTTTCAAATCTTATTTAAATGAAAAAAGTTCGGTGTTCAAGCAGACGTCTTCTCTGCGTGTGCACTTCGGGTTCGTGCATGCGGCAAAACAAACACAGTAGGGGACAGTATTAGCTAGCTATATGATAATAATAATAATGGCAATAAACAAAGGAAGGAAAGCTATAGTTAAAATTCACTATTAAATGACAAAGTTGCAAAATAAGTAATGCAAATCGTCACGTGACATGAGGGCACGTCCGCCCACACCGCGATGACGTATTTTTTTTTAAACTCCAAAACCAGCCTGTGGGCTGTGGCACAGTTTTACGTATCGCCGTAAAATAACAAGGAAAGAAGTGTTGGATTGTTGCTGTTACCAGATCTTCCTTTGAGAAATTTCTGCTAATAATTTTCATCACGGTATGGCATAATATTTCTTTCCATTAAACTTTTTCAATGTTGTGTAAAATATTTCACATGTTCAGATTTACCGCATGTTAGGTGGGTTTCAAGCGCGCTAACTTACACTAGTTTGTTTACACTGACAGTTAAATGATAATTCCGGTATTTATTACTTTGAGTCTATTTTCTAGTTTGTTTTGGATCAACTAGAGTGGTGAAATTTTGACGATGGGTCCCGTCTCGACTTTTTGACTCGTTTAGAATCGCCTTTGTCCGCTTCAGAGTGGCTGTCTACGTGTCCTTAAAACAACCCCAGCTAACGTTCGTTTTCAAAACTGAAACTCACCGAGTGGTTAATACAATTCTGTTGTTTATTTGCATTTTGTAAAACACATTTTCAACCTTAGATCGCGACCCCTTAGAAAATAGGTCGCCAGGTAATTTAAAGAAAATTCAGCTACGTTAAAAATAAAATTCGAAAGAAAACACTGTGCGACAGTAGCCTAGCTATGCTGCTGAGTTTTGTCTTTGTGAGGCGCGGCACTCCACGAAGTTGACCGAAAAGAAACCAATGACGGCACTGTGTTTGTTTTATTTATTTGACAAAAGCACAATGTTCTGTTTTATTCACACACTGACGGAGTAGGCCTAGGCTATGTTTATGTTTCTGTTTGATCGCGCTGGCGCCTTCGCGCACAACGCCATATTCCACCATAGGCCTTTTTCACAAAATGGCGACCGAGACCGGAAGTAGGGCAATTGCAAACAACTGTGACATCGTAGCAAGTTCATTATCAAAATAAAATAGTCAACGTAACGTATAAAAAAATTTAACTACTGTTTATGTAATAGTCAGTAGATCAGTTCGTCCCATTCAGCGTGAGCGCTGCTCCACTGTGTTTCCAAGCATATTATTAAAATATTCTGACAATGTCCTTGTTGTTTTTTCCCGAAATATTCATATCACTTTTGCCGCAATCCCTGTTGCATGCTTCATTCAGGTGTTGTACCGAAATCCGACTCCCCGGACAAATCGCACTCCCCTTCGCGTGCACGCGCAAGCGAGTTTAAATCAGTCTATGGTTTAAATGCACTTCCTTTGCCATATATCCGTCTATCGATCGATTTTTCACACAGCAAGCACCTAGATCATGCATGGAAGCTTTGTATACACTTAAATAAATTAACAGAAAGTGAACTAGTGTGGATAAAAGATGCAAAAAAAAAAAAAAAAACCATGGCAGATCGATTCAAACTATATAAACTTCGACGAAGGAATAACGCTGCAGCTATCAAAACAAAACTGTTAATTTCACTTAATTTAACCGAACTTATCGTTTGTGTTAAACACGCTGTGGTTCATAGGAAAATATTCTCCCCATTGCACATGAATGTCATTAAAAATAATAATATTTAACCTTTTTTTTCCACGAAGATAGGCTTTAAGAGTTCATCAGATACATACTGAATATATATGATCTTTTTGTTTGTTTGTTTTTTGCTTAACTGCGTCTTAAAAATAGAAATAAAACAAATTATTAGTGATAATCGACACTTAAAGCTAAGAATGTAAAAAAAAAAACCTTAGGCATTTTTTAAAATAAATTAATAGTTATTTTCCAGCACATTAGGGCCCCAAAAAGCATTATTTATTTCATTCATTCTTTCACTTTTACATCTTATGGATATAGCCTACAATTAAAATAGCTGGAGTAGCACACTACTGCCCCTGTCACATCTTGGTTTACTGATTGTGTGGTGACAAAAGCATTTGATTATAACTTCATTAAGATGGGTTTTCCAGGGGGAGTCGGATTTTCACAGCATTAAAATACGGACTGGAGAAATCACACTCCCCTCTCCAGCACAGGTGTATAAGGTCATTTACTCACCACACTACTGCCCCTGTCACATCTTATTTTACTGATTGTGTGGTGACAAAAGCAGTTAATTGTAACTTCATTAAGATGGGTTTTCCAGGGGGAGTCGGATTTTCACAGCATTAAAATACGGACTGGTGAAATCACACTCCCCCCTCCAGCACAGGTGTATAAGGTCATTTACTCACCACACTACTGCCCCTGTCACATCTTATTTTACTGATTGTGTGGTGACAAAAGCAGTTAATTGTAACTTCATTAAGATGGGTTTTCCAGGGGGAGTCGGATTTTCACAGCATTAAAATACGGACTGGAGAAATCACACTCCCCTCTCCAGCACAGGTGTATAAGGTCATTTACCCACCACACTACTGCCCCTGTCACATCTTGGTTTACTGATTGTGTGGTGACAAAAGCAGTTAATTGTAACTTCATTAAGATGGGTTTTCCAGGGGGAGTCGGATTTTCACAGCATTAAAATACGGACTGGAGAAATCACACTCCCCTCTCCAGCACAGGTGTATAAGGTCATTTACCCACCACACTACTGCCCCTGTCACATCTTGGTTTACTGATTGTGTGGTGACAAAAGCATTTGATTATAACTTCATTAAGATGGGTTTTCCAGGGGGAGTCGGATTTTCACAGCATTAAAATACGGACTGGTGAAATCACACTCCCCTCTCCAGCACAGGTGTATAAGGTCATTTACCCACCACACTACTGCCCCTGTCACATCTTAGTTTACTGATTGTGTGGTGACAAAAGCATTTGATTATAACTTCATTAAGATGGGTTTTCCAGGGGGAGTCGGATTTTCACAGCATTAAAATACGGACTGGAGAAATCACACTCCCCTCTCCAGCACAGGTGTATAAGGTCATTTACCCACCACACTACTGCCCCTGTCACATCTTATTTTACTGATTGTGTGGTGACAAAAGCATTTGATTATAACTTCATTAAGATGGGTTTTCCAGGGGGAGTCGGATTTTCACAGCATTAAAATACGGACTGGTGAAATCACACTCCCCTCTCCAGCACAGGTGTATAAGGTCATTTACTCACCACACTACTGCCCCTGTCACATCTTAGTTTACTGATTGTGTGGTGACAAAAGCAGTTAATTGTAACTTCATTAAGATGGGTTTTCCAGGGGGAGTCGGATTTTCACAGCATTAAAATACGGACTGGTGAAATCACACTCCCCTCTCCAGCACAGGTGTATAAGGTCATTTACCCACCACACTACTGCCCCTGTCACATCTTAGTTTACTGATTGTGTGGTGACAAAAGCAGTTAATTGTAACTTCATTAAGATGGGTTTTCCAGGGGGAGTCGGATTTTCACAGCATTAAAATACGGACTGGTGAAATCACACTCCCCTCTCCAGCACAGGTGTATAAGGTCATTTACTCACCACACTACTGCCCCTGTCACATCTTAGTTTACTGATTGTGTGGTGACAAAAGCAGTTAATTGTAACTTCATTAAGATGGGTTTTCCAGGGGGAGTCGGATTTTCACAGCATTAAAATACGGACTGGTGAAATCACACTCCCCTCTCCAGCACAGGTGTATAAGGTCATTTACTCACCACACTACTGCCCCTGTCACATCTTAGTTTACTGATTGTGTGGTGACAAAAGCATTTGATTATAACTTCATTAAGATGGGTTTTCCAGGGGGAGTCGGATTTTCACAGCATTAAAATACGGACTGGTGAAATCACACTCCCCTCTCCAGCACAGGTGTATAAGGTCATTTACTCACCACACTACTGCCCCTGTCACATCTTATTTTACTGATTGTGTGGTGACAAAAGCAGTTAATTGTAACTTCATTAAGATGGGTTTTCCAGGGGGAGTCGGATTTTCACAGCATTAAAATACGGACTGGTGAAATCACACTCCCCTCTCCAGCACAGGTGTATAAGGTCATTTACTCACCACACTACTGCCCCTGTCACATCTTAGTTTACTGATTGTGTGGTGACAAAAGCATTTGATTATAACTTCATTAAGATGGGTTTTCCAGGGGGAGTCGGATTTTCACAGCATTAAAATACGGACTGGTGAAATCACACTCCCCTCTCCAGCACAGGTGTATAAGGTCATTTACTCACCACACTACTGCCCCTGTCACATCTTAGTTTACTGATTGTGTGGTGACAAAAGCATTTGATTATAACTTCATTAAGATGGGTTTTCCAGGGGGAGTCGGATTTTCACAGCATTAAAATACGGACTGGAGAAATCACACTCCCCTCTCCAGCACAGGTGTATAAGGTCATTTACTCACCACACTACTGCCCCTGTCACATCTTGGTTAACTGATTGTGTGGTGACAAAAGCAGTTAATTGTAACCTGCATTAAGATGGGTTTTCCCCTCAAAACTTCATTAAATTATGACAATTTTCATTTTTGGGTTACCTATTTAAGAATTTGAACAAAAACAAATTACAGTTGAACAAAAACAAATTACAGTTGAACAAAAACAAATTACAGTTGAACAAAAACAAATTAATCTCTATTTACATTCTATGCACTGAATAACAATAACAAAATTACACTAAACACTTAACTAAAATGAAGTATTTACAGTCTGTTTACAGTTGTCATTTCTATGTGCAGGCCCGGCAGATGAAGCTCTTCACTTTCACTGTTGTGTTTGCACAGTTGCAGTGAAACCACCTTGCGCAGACATCACAGCGTATCTAAACATATTAATATACATATTTAGTAAATACTCTTACAGTAAAACTATAACTGCAATGCAAATATCTTAAAAATCAATTATGTTTTATACACACAAAAAATGTGGTAAACTTACCCAGTAAGTTCCATTGTCCCTCTCCCCACAGATGAAACACAGATCCATCAGGTTTTCTAACAATGATTCCAGAATAGAAAATAAGGTTGAGTGTCTATATTAAACACCACATTTAATTTGAAAACATGCTTACAGTTAATATAGACTCATTGCAAATCCAAAATTCTTACCCGTGTTTTTTAGCAGACAAGTGGCAATTTCCCACCTGATCAATTTAATGGCTTCTGCAGAGGAGGAAAAGTCTACAGTCTCCTCCTTCAAGATGCATTCTGCAAACTAAAAATAACAGACAAGTTCTGAGACAAATAGTTATACAGTGTTACGTTTTATAATCACTATATTAATCACTATATTATTATTTTTTTTAATTAAAGCTGGAGATAGGTGTGTGAGAGAGAGATATTAGAGAGAGAGAGAGCGAGTGTGTGTGTGTGTGTGTGTGTGTGTGTGTGTGTGTGTGTGTGTGTGTGTGTGTGTGTGTGTGTGTGTGTCTATTTCTGCTTTTTCAACATTATATAAACACTGATCCTGTATTAAATGCACTTTGATCGTTTAGTTACTTTTAAGACAAAGGCCCCACAGGAACTGCTGTCTTTTTGCAGTGGGTGTGGTAGTGTGTCACACATCCACCTTGATCTGTGATGCAGACCCCTTTGTCTCATGAATGATCTGTATGAAATGGAAAAGAAAACTGTAAAAGTGGAACAGTGCTCTGCAAGTTTTTACGCTTTCAAGTTTCATGTAAGTTGCTATGAAGGCTGGATTACCTTGTCACATCCCGACATCTGTTTATATTGGTTTTGCTCTCCCCCAAGGGATTCAGGTATAAAGCCCTCCTCTCTTGGGGGATCATGACCTTAATGTGAAATTTTTAGGATATTAAATCTCACAAAAACAAAGACATGGAACAGCTTGACCACAACACAGACAGTATATAAACATAAACAATGTGTAAACAACATGTTTTTTTTTATTGCAAAACAACATAAATGTTTTAGGAACATAACTGCATAAAAAGACAAATGAGGTAATGAGAAAATTATAGTACCGTCAGAGTCCAATGGTTGCAATCATTAATGATCCCAAGGATGTATTTATAGTCCTGGGGATCCAGCTGGAATAATTTAATGTAACATCACATTAATCAAAGGTATTTCTATTTTGGAGAGTTGCCAACAGTTTTTACATTAAGCTTCAAGTGAATCAGACTGGCAAAAATTATTATAATACACCTTAGATGAAGTATATGTATCACATCATTTTTTGTCATAATGGGCAGTTGGACTCATTTAGGCGTAGCCTACCATGTCAAATTATAGTGCTGGTCTCTTTACCTAAGTGTACAAAACATGCCGTTTCTGGTTCAATAACAAAATGTCACACGACAACAAAATCAGCCTAAAGTATTTATTAAGCATCTTACATTTATTTACATAATAAGCATATCAGAACACAAACATCATAACAACATACTACCGTTTTGCTTTGTGGTCATTTAATTAGCATTTTTTCCCAGTTCAGTTCATGTTTACTGCTATTGAGTCCTAATAAATGCAATTTCAACTATTTCTGAAGTGCTTCTTTCATAAAGAACACTGCTTTCTCACATAATGCAGAGAAACAGCCCCTGCACGAGAGAATAATTGATTCTCGAGTCATCGATATCAACCAATTCAGCACCATCGCCACGGACATGGTAACGTTGTACGTAAGAAGGTATAATAGTTGTATTGTATTGTATCTTCTGTTATAAAGGTGAAGATTGACCTTTCGTTGATTAAAGAAATAAACACATAATGTTGTAAATAAGCACATAATTAGCACATAATGTTAGGTGTTATGTGTTTTGACTAGCCTACTTTTTGCATTTTGTATAATAATATCTCTAGGTAATGAATATATATTAACAAAATTGTTTTATATATTATATATTAAATATAAAATACATATATATAAAAAGGGTCTAGTTGATTAATTTTGCCTGGGGCCCTCATTCAACAACGATGTCATTTTTGCCGCGCGCACCTATGGGCTCATGCGGACGCGGCGAGTAGGCAGATAAACCTAGCTTTAAGCAGCTTCCTAAGGTAATTTATGGTTTGGAGAACACACCTAAAAATTATAAACCTTTAGTTAAGTTATTCCCTTAAGTTAAGAGTCTTCGTAGTGCGCTAAGTGACGACGTTATCGGGAAATGCAGCCTTGGTCTTTCTTGAGGGTGCTGAAGCACCTGCTAACGTCGCCACCCATGCTCAAACATATTGTGTGGCATTATGTTTTTTTTTTTTAGTGTGGCCATACCATTATCATTTTATTGTTTTGTGATTTATATGTATTAGGTATTTGAGCTGCATTTTCTAAATACTGGGTGGCAGTTGAGACCTTGTTAATTACCATGACAACTCGCGCATCTTCAGACCAGCTGGAGCGAGCTCTTCCGACAAAAAATGGCTCTGCCTCAGACACCAAAGAGGACAGCAAACCAAGGTTAGTTACTTTAATTTTCGTGAAAACTGCAGTTATTAAATATACTGAATGTTTACTTTATTTCTAATAATTTGGGATTGGTACAAAAATTGCTTGTAAGCAATGTCACTCAATAATTCACTCAGTTAACGTTACTTCAGAAAAACAATTCGATGAATATTGATCAATAATTATAAAAATTAAGAGATTACCTTGACAAATAGGCTATATGCTATGTAAGACCTATATTTTTACCTTATGTCTTTTTATGCATCTAATATAAGCAAGTTTGAATAAATACGTCATGGAAATGCCTAACGTTAACGTAGGCCTACTTGTAAACTTTGCCGCCTGTTGAACGTTAATGGTTTGGCATTTTGCTTAAACTGTAATAGATTGAAATTCTTGTATTGAAGCTTTTTGTACTCTACCAATAATACAATTGCTAGGTTTTTTTTTTTTTTTTTTTTTTTTTTGAGGTAACGTTATGGGGGCCTTTGAGCTTCTTTATGAAAACATTTTATAACTACTTGTGATCTAGTTTTGAAATTGTGTAGCCTATAACATTACATTGAAAGTAGTATTTTAGGTGTGGGTGTGGCATGTTGAGTTTTGATATTTAGGGTCACTGGGTTTTGTTTATATGAAAACCACTATCAGAGTGTTAAAAAAGTAACACTGAAGCAGAGTTTAAAACGACTTTAAAATGCAAGAAGGGGATTGCAATGGTCAAAGAAACAGGCATCAAAGGCTATGGCAAGCCGTTTTAACATTTAATTACTACAAAGTTAGTACTTATTTTTTAGATACTAGTATCTTTTCATTAGCTACTAGTGCTTATCCTTTAGGTACTAGTTTATGGCAAGCCGTTTTAACATTTAATCATTTCAACCGACTAGTATCTATTTTCATGCTACTAGTACTTATTTTTTAGTTACTAGTATCTATTCCATTAAGTACTAGTACTTATTCATTAGGTACTAGTGCTTATTCTTTAGGCACTAGTGCCTATTCTTTTGATACTAGTGCTTATTCTTTAGGTACTAGTACCCTTTTAAAGATACTACTTATTCATTAGATACTAGTTCTTATTTATTAGATCCTAGTACTTATTCATTAGTTACTAGTACTTATTATTAGATACTAGTACTTATTCATTAGATACTAGTACTTATTATATAGATACTAGTACTTATTCATTAGATACTAGTACGTATTCCAATAGTGACTAGTACTTATTCATTAGATACTAGTAACAATTTTTTTTTTTGCCATTTACTTCTATGGGGATCTGTCATCAGATATCAACTATTCAGTTCTGACTAGTATGTATTACAATTGTGACTAGAACATATATATTAGATACTAGTAGTTATTAATTAGGTACTAGTACTTATTTTTTAGATACTAGTACCTATTACTAGATACTAGTATGTATTCAATAAATACTAGTACTAAGTCATTAGATACTAGTACCTATTAAATAGATACTAGTACTTACTTATTATTATTTATTAGCTACTAGTAGTTATTCAATAGATACTAGTACTTATTCATTAGATACTAGTACTTATTCATTAGATACTAGTGCATATTAATACTAGTACTTATTCAATAGATACTAGTACCTATTTATTTGATACTAGTATTTATTCCAAATGTTACTAGTAAGATTTTTTATTTTACTAGTAAGATTTGTAATTGAACTCTCCAGTGGCCGTTCTGACTAGTCATAACATAAGACGAGTAAAAAAGCAGTTGTTACTAGTAAAATAAAAAAATCTTACTAGTAACATTCGGAATAAATACTGGAGATGACTATGCTATGCCGAGGAGCTTTTATTGAGGAACAATGGCTCCTTAGTTTCGAAATGGTTTGGGTACGAGGTGATCGCGTTGAAAATAAAGGCGTTTGTCTAGCGTTAGAAGCTCATTTGAAACATTGCCGCGGTTGTAATAAAATGACAGCTCCGAAGAGACACCGCTTTAGTTTGAGGTAACGTTAGTGCTAACAATAATAAAGAAAGATGATGATCATCATCACCTTACATCATAGATGATGTGCTACTACTGTATTTAAGCACTGCATCACACAAGTTGCAACTTACATCTGTGTCATTCCTTTTGGTGAAATGGTCCCACACACTACTTTTCTTTCCACGCTTCATCCTTTCGTCTGCCCTGGCTCTAACCTGGAGTGTTTTAGCCTGTAGCCTTTACTTTTCACAAACCTTGTGAGCGCGTGAACCCAAACACTGTGACCTCGCGCTAAATGTTTTTATTGGTTTATTAAGTACACTTCATACAAAAAGATCTTGGAATGAGATGGCTAACTGTAGTAGCATTTAGTCCACTGTCTATAATAGCCTAATTTAGAGATCACTTTTTTTTTTTTTTACCGACTACCGAAAACTTTGATCGGTTAACGTTGATACGGTCAACCATCGGTTAAACGGTCATCGGTTAACATCCCTACCGCGCGCCAAATGTTTTTATTGGTTTATTAAGTACAAACAGGCGAGTGACAAAACATTGAGTGTGAGGGATAATTTGTTCAATTCACACGAAAAGATCTTGGAATTAGATGGCTAACTGTAGTAGCGTTTAGTCCACTGTCTATAATAGCCTAATTTAGAGATCACTTTTTTTTTTTTTTTTTTTTTTACCTACTACTGACAACTTTGATCGGTTAACGTTGATACGGTCAACCACTGGTCAAACGGTCATCGGTTAACATCCCTATTAGATACTAGTACATAGTGTTGTCACGGTACCAAAATTTCAGTATTCGGTACCGATACCAGTGAAAATCCACGGTTCCAATTTCGGTACCAAAGCTTAATTTAGATTAAATTTACATAATTATATTAAAATGTATATCACAGTTACAAAGATGGAAACTGTAGTATTAAAAACACTTTACAATAAGATTCCATTTGTTAGATAACATTAGATAAAATGACCTAACAAAAAAACAATAGTTATATACTGTGCTTTCGCAATTATTCTCCTTTAGGGGTTAATTTAAAAATAAATTTTTAAAATCAAAAGTTAACATTAATTCTGTTAACATTATTTAATGCACAATGAATGAAGTGAACAAACATGACCAATCAAGTGTTTGTATTAAATAACATTCACAAACATTAATTAATGTTGTAAAAATATATTGTTCACTCAATTTGTTATGTTAGATAATGTATTAAGTGATGTTAATGAATGACTTATTGTAGCATTACCAAACTATACAGGAGATAAAATGTTTTATTTGACTTGACTATACTTTTATTTAATCCAAAACTGCATTCATATTTAACTTTAAAAGGGCTTTTTAAACCTGCTAAGAGTTATCCAGCCAAGAATAAGACTAGAACTGCTTTTCTGACGGACTGATATTAATGACGGCTTTTTATTTCTCATCTCCATAAATATACCTAGTAGTAAAGCTAATGCAAGGGCTAGAAAGAAATTAATAGGCCTATGTCACACTTCCTCGTCGTCATGGAGAGCGCAGTTCGCACAAGCGTTTGTACTCCCGTGGCATCTGTCGTTGCTATGCATCCATGAACGCGCATGGATCAAACGAGCGCGCTGCTTCTATTATGAGCGCGCTTGCCGCGAGCCATTTGAAATAACGTATCTGCACGCGCAAAAACATCAGCACCACACCAGCAGCAGCACCGCCGATCGCCATCAGCGCTTTTATGAAGAGGACGCAACTGCACGCGCTTCGGGCATGCACGCGCATCAAGTACCGGATTTGAGAAAACCTGGTACCGTGACGTTTAAAAAAAAATTAGTACCGACTTGGTACCGAAGTACCGGGTCTTTTGACAACACTACTAGTACATATTCAATAGATACTAGTAGTTATTCATTAGATACTAGTACTTATTCCAATAGTGATTAGTAACTATTATTTTGTTACTAGTAACAAATAAATTTTTTTGCCATTGACTTCTATGGGGATCTGTCATTCAGATATCAACTATTCAGTTCTGACTAGTATGTATTACAATTGTGACTAGTACTTATTTATTAGATACTAGTAGTTATTTATTAGATACTAGTAGGCTACTTATTTTTTAGATACTAGTACCTATTACTAGATACTAGTATGTATTCAATAAATACTAGTACTTATTCATTAGCTACTAGTACTTATTCAATAGATACTAGTACTTATTCATTAGATACTAGTATAAATAAGAACTAGTATCTAATGAATAAGTACTAGTATCTAATAAATTAGCACTAGTCACTATTGGAATAAGTACTAGTATCTAATAAATAAGAACTAGTATCTAATGAATAAGTACTAGTATCTTTAAAAGGGTACTAGTACTTAAAGAATAAGCACTAGTACCTAATGAATAAGTACTAGTACTTAATGGAATAGATACTAGTCGGTTGAAATGATTAAATGTTAAAACGGCTTGCCATAGATACTAGTACCTATTACTAGATACTAGTATTTATTCAATAAATAATAGTACTAAGTCATTAGATACGAGTACCTATTAAATAGATACTAGTAATTATTAGATAGAATCTAGTACTTATTAATTAGCTACTAGTACTTATTCAATAGATACTAGTACTTATTCATTAGATACTAGTACCTATTCATTAGATACTAGTACTTATTCAATAGATACTAGTACCTATTTATTAGATACTAGTAGAGGTGGGCGATATATCGTTTAGACGATAATATCCAAATTGTTGTCTGGACGATATGCAAAATTGGGATATCGAATATTTCATAACTTGTACAATCCAACCCCCCAAACATGAACAGAGCTGAAAGAAGTTAAAGAGAAATCGGTAACACTTTAAAATAATGGTACATTAGTTAACATTAGATAACATATTAACTAACATGAACTAACAATGAGCAATACATTTGTAGCAGTATTTATTAATCTTTGTTAATGTTAGTTAATAGAAATACAGCTGTTCATTGTTTGTTCATGTTATTTCACAGTGCATTAACTAATGCTAACACACACAACCTTTGATTTTAATAACGTATTAGTAAATGTTGAAATTAATATTAACTAAGATTAATAAATGCTGAATAAGTATTGTTCATTCTTAGTTCATGTTAACTAAGGTAGTTAACTAATGTTAACTAATGAACCATTATTTTAAAGTGTTACCGAGAAATCAAATAACGCACACTATAACCTTCTAAACAATTATATGTAAAAATATCGAGATATTCATTTTTGTCAATATCTCCCACCCCTAGATACTAGTATTTATTCCAAATGTTACTAGTACGATTTTTTATTTTACTAGTAAGATTTTTAATTGAACTATCCAGTGGCCGTTCTGACTAGTCATAACATGAGACGAGTAAAAAAGCAGTTGTTACTAGTAAAATAAAAAATCTTACTAGTAACATTCGGAATAAATACTAGTATCTAATAAATAGGTACTAGTATCTATTGAATAAGTAGTACTAGTAGCTAATTTATAAGTTTACAAAAAGAGATTGAAAATTCACCCCTTAAATCCTTTTTGATCACTGCCGAGCACCGTACGTAAGATGTAAACTTTTATTACTGAAATGCTGGAAAGTATTTACAAGAACAATATTTCATCGCAGCTCCAACTCGGCAAACAAAAATGGGAAAGAGATAATAGTTCGGTGACCACGCCTAGTAATGGTATACCTTTAGTTAAGTTATACCTTAAGAGTCTTTTTAGCACGCTAAGAGACAACGTTATCGGGAAACCCAGCCCTAGTACTTAACCCTCTTATGACCTTAGTTTCCTGTTTGCACTCAGTGGTATTGTCTGTCTCTGTCTTTGTATTTCTTTCTAATCCTAACCCATCCTGCTGTAAGAAGGGGATCAGAGGCTCACCTTCACTTTTGCCTGCTTCTGTTTCCAGATATCGCTCATCTCGAAACTGTCAATGGCTGCAGCTCTGTTGTGTGACTCCTTGTTAAATTTTTGTACCAAGAGGTACAAATATGCATTCATGACCTGATAGAAACAAAATTTTGGTAATCACATTACAATAAAGTATGCAGATTTGAATTAGCAGATGAATTGATAAATTAAATGATCCATGACCTGACTTACTTGAAATTATAGTTCACCCTAAAATGAAAATTAAGTAATCATTCTCTCACTCTGGTGTTGTTACAATGTTGCATGGGTAGTAACGAAGTAAATTTACTTGAGGTTTTTTTTTGTTTTTTGTGACAAATTGCACTTTTAATAGTAGATTTGAATGTGGCTACTTTTACTTTAACTCGAGTACATTACTGTAACATATCAGGACTGAAGAAAGCGTACTACGAAGGATATTCATAAAAAAAATAAAAACTCATCGATCTAAAACTTTTGACCAGTAGTGTGTGTGTATATGTATATATATATATATATATATATATATATATATATATATATATATATATGTAGGCCTAATCATTTACTCACTCTGGTGTTGTCTATACCCTTCTTTCTTTTATGCACCACAAAAGGAGAAAAAAAAAAAAAATATATATATATATTTTTTTTTTCTTCTTTTGTGGTGCATAAAAGAAAGAAGGGTAGAGACAACACCAGAGTGAGTAAATGATTAGGCCTACATGCTTTTTCATTTTAGGGTGAAATGATGAAATGATGTGGCAATACAATTTGTTTTTACGAGTAAACATTTAGTTTTGACAGACAGTTATTAATAGAATGTACTGTTAGCTTGGGCCAAGTCTAACCTCACTTTCCAGTTCCATTGTAGGTACAGTGCGATGAATGTCAGCATAGAACAGCTTGAAAGGTCCGATTTTGGAAACGAGTATGTATACCTTTTTCCCATTCCAAGCCTCTTTCACACCTGTAAAAGGGAAACAATACAGGTATGTATTCTCTTCTTAACATTATATTGCATACGGTGAAAGGACAGCCAAAACAGTCCAACAAATCCATGTATCATATGACCAGAATTAGATAAATATTAAGTCTGCTGTTTAAAACAAATAAAGAACGAAGAAGAATGATTATTTAGCGACAACATCGGGAAACTTTGTATATTTGTCTTTGTAACTTTGTATAAATATCTATTCCGATTTGATTTATAAACGCGCACATCAACCCGATCTCGTGTTTAGTGTTCATGTAAAAAATAATACATTTAGATTCATCAATCGGAATGAATTCAGTCTGATTGAAACAAAAGTTGTGCAACATATCCAGTCTCTGCAGAGATGCCAGTTATGTCTTTCCAGCTCTTAAAGGGATACTTCACCTCTGGGAAGATGAATGTGGATAGGTTTAGTTACCTATGATCACGCGCGTGAACTCGGCAATCGACTACTTTGGGCTTCAACCGAAAACAGGATGTAAACACAGGTATTTGCGCTGGCTTAAATAACATCATTTTTATTCATATCTTTCACATCTTCTGCAGTCAGATTCACTCGTGTTCACTCTGAAGTAATCACTCACATTTTCTGTGCACTTGTAATGACACATCAAGGATGTTAAGAGGCTAAAAGCAGGTTTAATACTTGCCCTATTGAAGTCAACAGGGTGCAAATTTTAAAAATAGAATAACTCGGTGTAGGCAACGTTCAACTGTTAAGTGCTTTGACACAATCTTTATTGTTAAAAGCACTATATAAATAAAGGTGACTTGACTTAGTTCATGTCGATCCAGTGAGCATTGTTTTCGCATGTGATGCACGCACGTTTGTTTAAATCTGTTCATCAAATAACGTTAATGTATTAACCAGCATTTATGACCGATAAAAAATGCATTTGTTACAGTATATTTTAAACTTTATTACAGTAGGTAATAAAAACACAACGGCTCATGTTAGCTCTGGTCCAATGAAAAAATATTAACAGATAGAACTCAGGACATTTTTGTAAAATATACCTCATTGTCATGTTCTAGACTTGTTATATTCAGCTTTAAATAAAAAAAATACCCCCTTAATATCGTGGCAGTTTTTTCTCCGTGGTATCGAAAATGGTATTGAATATCGATATTTTTTAAGGTATCGTATCGAAGTTAGAAATTCTAGTATCATGACAACACTAGTCTGGGCTGTTGTCGGAGCATTGACCGGGGAGTAAGGATGGGTATCGTTAAGGTTTTAAAGGTATTATTACCGATACTGCTTATCAATCCGGTACTTTAAAGGTATTCTTATCGGTTGTTTTTGTTTTATATATATTAGTGTTGTCAAAAATATCGATATTTCGATAAATATCGATACTGAAATATCTGAACGGTACCAATACTAATTTCCTGAAGTATCGATACTAGCCGAGCTGCCACTTTCACTTCTCTCCAAAGGCGCGTTGACAACACCACACGCGCACTCGTCTCATTCGCTCTGGTTAAATAGCAAAAGTGAAGTGAATGGGGCCGATCACACTTGACGCGTTTTTTGCAGTGAGAGGCGCCTATTTTTTTGGTTTCCAGCGAGCGTTCTGCGCGCTGTTTATGCGCCTCGCGGGCCTTTCCGTTAGTGATGAAAGCTAGTTGCTTGAACGCCCGGAGAGTGCGATGATGGAGGATAAACTTGTGGTGCTCTCGCGGGTTACCAGACTTCGACTTCACGAACCGTAACTACCACAATGTTAACGGAAAGTAAATAAAGTTAATAAAAGGCTGATTTGACGTTTACTTGACTGACAGGAAAGCTGTTTCAGTGGTTGCCGAGCAACATAACAAACGCAGCGCACTGCTCGTTCTGTGTGATCGGGGCAGTGCTGTGCACCTCGCGTTTTCGAACCTGAAAAACGCGTTATATATAATATAAATAATATATATAATATAATTTAACATTTCTGAAACATTAACCAAGATGGCCTAGTATTGTTGTTGATATGAGTGTGTGTTGTCTCTTTTTTTTCACCGTAACTCTTAAAGTTAGGCTAATATAATCTGACTGATAAATCTCAGATAAGTAACGTTAAATATTTTAACTGTGGTCAAATGTAAATTAACTTGTGCTTATTTAACTTTATTCAAAAATTAGTATTTAATTCTGCAATTTGCCTTCATATCTTATCAATTTGATTACACAGATACTAATTAAACTAAACTGAGCTATTGAATGACATCTTTGAATTCAATAATGAAATGCCTTTAATTGAAAATTTAATGTTTAATCTTATTATTATACATTACTGACACTCTATCCTCCAATTTGATACTGTTAAGTGCTTTGACACAATCTGTATTGTTAAAAGCACTAATAACATTGTTTTCGTGTGTGATGCACACATTTGCGTTAAAATCTGTTCATCAAATGTTAATGTATTAACCAGCATTAATGCTTTTGAACAAGTGCACTACTTCAGGACATTTTTGTTCATGTAAAATATACCTCATTGTCATTTTTTAGACTTGTTATATTTAACTTTAAATAAAAAATAATAATAATATTGTGGCAGTTTTTTTCTCCGTGGTATCGAAAATGGTATCGAATATCGATATTTTTCAAGGTATCGTATCGAAGTTAGAAATTCTAGTATCGTTACAACACTAATATATATATACTGATATATACTTCATATATCGGGGTCCGTACGGGTGCTTGAAATCCTTGAAAATGCTTGAAATTTGATGTTGTGTTTTCAAGGTTTGAAAAGTGCTTAAATTTTGTTTAAAATGCTTGAAAATACTTGAAATTGTAACTGTATTTCTTTCACAACAAATAGCCTACCTATCTGACTGAACAAGCGCATTTGATAGACATTCGTAGCGCCCAATAAACGGCTCTGGGCATTCGTAAACCACGCCTCAAATACGAGAAAATGAACATGTGGTTCCCAGACCACGTCCTAAATGAGACTAGGTCTGACGTTAGCCAGGCTAGAAAATCACTTATCTGGAAAGCAATATTTTTAACATTAATATAATGAAAAGTATTATTCATAGGCATTATCTACTTAGTGATACATTTTGAAAAGTAAAACTTTTTGATTTGCTTAAATATCTGATCCTTCTGCTATTATGAAACACAAATTTGGCTGTTTCTAGCCTTATCTCTTTTAATGTGATAAAAACACGAAATAATAATTTTGACTATGTATTGGTATGTAATTTACGGTGGTGTAAGCTGTCATTTGTGGAATACTAAACACATACATGTTTCTATTACTGTGCCTGATGCCTGGACAGACATCTGATCTGAAGAGCTGAGTGGAGATGGAGGATTGCCATGAGGAGGAGATGTTGCTGTGGAACTGAGTGGAGATGGAGGATGGCCAGCAGGAGGAGACGGTGCAGTGGAGCTGAGTGGAGATGGAGGATTGCCATGAGGAGGAGATGTTGCTGTGGAACTGAGTGGAGATGGAGGATGGCCAGCAGGAGCAGACGGTGCAGTGGAGCTGAGTGGAGATGGAGGATTGCCATGAGGAGGAGATGTTGCTGTGGAACTGAGTGGAGATGGAGGATGGCCAGCAGGAGGAGACGGTGCAGTGGAACTGAGTGGAGATGGAGGATGGCCAGCAGGAGGAGACGGTGCAGTGGAGCTGAGTGGAGATGGAGGATGGCCATGAGGAGGAGATGTTGCTGTGGAACTGAGTGGAGATGGAGGATGGCCAGCAGGAGCAGACGGTGCAGTGGAGCTGAGTGGAGCTGGAGGATGGCCAGCAGGAGGAGACGGTGCAGTGGAGCTGAGTGGAGATGGAGGATGGCCAGCAGGAGGAGACGGTGCAGTGGAGCTGAGTGGAGATGGAGGATGGCCAGCAGGAGGAGACGGTGCAGTGGAGCTGAGTGGAGATGGAGGATGGCCAGCAGGAGGAGACGTTTTCTGGAGCTTGTGAGGCACTTTTGGGGTCTCTTCACAATGGGCCCTCAAATGGTCTGTGTTAATTTTTGGTACCTTGACACCCTTCTCATCCTCAAGGTCAGCGCTCTTTCCCACCAGTGCTGTAATGGTGAAGGGACCCAGGTAGTTTGCCTCCAATTTCCCACCTTTTCGCTGCTGACTTCTTACATTTTGTCTCCAAACTTTGTCTCCCACTTTAAAGTGGTTGGCGGATGGAGACAATTTTTGTTTTACTTTTTTTTGTGAAGTTTTAATGTTTACCTCAGCCTCACGCAAAACTTCACTAATCCTTACTGCTGATTCTGTCACTTGCTCCACAGTCATCGTTTCTTCCACGCTTTTTTTGATCTAAAAACAATTTCAAAATCACTCCGACAAAATATCTTCATTTGATAAACATGAAAAAATTTATGAGTTTTTTAACATTACATTATCATTTTGATGAATAATAACTTTAATTTTCAGTTACCTTGTATTGCTCTGGAATCTCACAAGGGTAACGAGCCTCTCTCCCAAACATTAAAAAAAAAGGTGAGAATTTGGTCGTCATTTGTTTTTTTGTTCGAAGTCCGAACATGACGGCGTCAAGATGTTTGTCCCAGTCCATTGGTCGGTCCTGGCAAAGCTTGCAAAGGGCTCTGTTGCCACAAAAAACATTGAATATAATATAGCTTGAATATAATATAGCTTCTGGTTTTGTTTTGTTTTTTAAAAAAAACTATCACACCCTGCAATTAGATATTAATTTTTGCCTTCCCCCTTGTTACACAGACAGTAGAGTATGGCGATAGAAATAAACTGTCAAGGAATGCATACATTTATAGAATTTATACTGGAAATGCAATGTTTGTTTGGTAAGATTTTGGCTAAAGATATCTGCCAAACATAAATGCAATATCATATATAAACAGGCACCTTTGAATTGTGGCATTCATCCTTTCCACAAGCCCATTTGTTTGTGGATGATAGGGTGCACACAAGGAGCGCTTGATATTAAGTGTTCTGCACACATGTTTGTTCAGCTAGAAATGTGAAAGAAACGTATTGACATTTACAGGCAAAAGCACATTGTAGTTGTTATAGGTGATAAAAAGCCATGTTCTATGGACATGTCATGTTTACATAAAACTTACCTTATTCACAAACTCTTTCCCCTGGTCAGTTAGGACCCTCTTAGGGGCTTCAAACTGATGGACAAATTTTATTAAGCATTCGGTGACCTCTTTGGCAGTTTTGGAGCGCAAAGGGTAAGCTTGGGGCCACTTTGTGAGGTAATCAATGATGACACAAATATACTGATTACCGTCACCTGTCAATGACAGTTTGCCAATGAGGTCCATGCCCACCAGCTCAAAGGGCTGTTTAACCTAGAGTTAATAAAAAAAATGTTATTTACCTGTGTCTTGTTTTGTTCCTCAGGTAGGGTGTACATTTATTGCCCCCAGTTTCAATTATATTTGTACAGCCTTGTTTCAATATCTGTTATATAAAATAATTTGTACCTCAATAGGTGTGTAGTCAGTCCCCTGTTTTAGAGAGGATCTATTGGCTTGGCATTGTTCACACTGCGCCACCTTTTCAAAGCAGATAGAAGTGTTAGCCTAACAAAACATTTGAATTTGTTGAATTGGAAATGATTAAAATTATTAAATTATCAATTGGCTTATAAATAGAGTGTTAAAATAAACACAGAAAAACTGCAGTAAAAAAAATTTTTTTGTCTTAGTTAACATAAACAAAAAATTTCTCCACTGAATCAGCAAATGTGTTATTACCCATTTGTCAATGTCCTGTGACATGCCAGGCCAATAAAATCTGCAGGAGACTGCGTCTCTTGTTTTATTTTGCCCAGTATGTGCTCCCATACTGCTGGCATGGAACTCCGTGAATATGGTATTTGCTTCTTCAGCCCCTTTGACAACCTTGGCTTTTTTTTCTTTTGCAGTGTTTGGGTTCCGTATATAGTATAATTGGCCATCTATGACAAAAGAAAGAGTTGTTCATATATGTTGAATAGAATAGGTGTTATTATACTGTAGGCTATATAACGTTGTTTACAGTTTTTGATTTTGATTGATAGTGGAACTTTTTTTATGTTGGAATGTGATTAATAATGTTATCTGTTTTAAACCCTCAAAAAATGTAAAAAAAAAAAAGATATCACCTTGTGTGTGGTTATTTTTGACGGAATGTATATTTTTAAGTAGGCTATTCATAAAATTATATTTATTTTGGAATGAATATAATCATTCGTTTGTTAGACCTAGATAATGAATGTAATCAGAAACAAATCGACAAAATACTCTGTCTCTCTCTCTCTCTCTCTCTCTCTCTCTCTGTGTGTGTGTGTGTGTGTGTGTGTGTGTGTGTGTGTGTGTGTGTGTGTGTGTATGTGTGCCCTTGTTTATATTACATTGTGGGGACCAAATGTCCCCTTAAGAATAGTAAAACCTGAGATCACCTACATTGTGGGGACCAGCCAGCGGTCCCCACTTTTCAAAAGGCTTATAAATCACACAGGATGAGTTGTTTTGAGAAAGTAAAAATGCAGAATGTTTCCTATGATGGGTAGGTTTAGGGGCAGGGGCAGTGTAAGGGGACAGAATGTACAGTTTGTACGGTATAAAAACCATTACGTCTATGGAGAGTCCCCACAAAGATAGTGAACCAGACATGTGTGTGTGTGTGTGTGTGTGTGTGTGTGTGTGTGTGTGTGTGTGTGTGAGAGAGAGAGAGAGAGAGAGAGAGAAAAGCCTAGGACGGTCATCATGGTAGGCTACTTTAACTCGTCATCACGGTACTTTACCTCGATGCCGTGGATTCAAATAATTTAGCTAATAAATATGAACGTAGATATTGCATATGCATACAGTATCTGTAAATAAACATATTCACATAGATTGGGAAACTTGGAACTTTTAACACAACTGCAGTAACCTACTGAATTTAATTAAAAAATATTTTGTTGTGTATTAGAAGTAACACTAGTAAAATTATGAATTATTTATTATAGCTTAAATCGTTTTTTCTGTTCTATTAAATAGTTTAACTAAACCCTGATAACGTGGTGTGTATGAGCTGTAGGCTAAGTTATAAAGTGTACGGTATGCCTAACGTTATATTGAATTGGTGAAGCCAACGTACATTTATATGAAACATTTTATGATATATCAATTACAATAAATATATATACAAATCACATCACATTACAAGTAAAAAATTTTCAATATAAAAAATATATATTTTACCTTCAATCACAAAGTTGTGCGCTTTTTTGCGCAATGTGTTTTTTTCGGTCTTGCCCAACCCATCAGGGTATGTCCCATGGGACTTGTAGGAAAAAATGCCATCGTAGATCCCAGGATCCATTGGAAAACGTGTTAATGAAGCGTGAAAACAGGTACCGTTAGCTATGCCTGGAATGAATTAGCGCGCGCGATTTTCACAAGTGCACATCCCCCCTTAGATGAATTTGACATTCAGCCAATTTCTAAGTAAAACTATATATGTATATTTTTAATTATTCGTAAATTAATATATAAGCGTATATTATATTAATTATTAAAATATATTTTCAAAATAAATCAAATAAAAAAATAATACTAATATAATAAATATAATATAAAACCAATTTCCAAGTAAAACCGTATTTTTTAATTATTATTAAGTTATTATATTTATTATATTAATATATTATTAATATAATATATCATAAACTAATTCCTAAGTAAAACTATATACATATATTGTAATTATTATTAGATTATTATATGAATTATTATGAAAATATTTTAAAATAAAAAATACATTGGATATTAAAAAATATATATATAATCATAAAATTATTAAATACATTTTATTTGGATGCAGTAACATGTACAGTATCAAAATGAGTTACAATCAACTGATTTCACCAGTCCGTATTTTAATGCTGTGAAAATCCGACTCCCCCTGGAAAACCCATCTTAATGAAGTTATAATCAAATGCTTTTGTCACCACACAATCAGTAAACTAAGATGTGACAGGGGCAGTAGTGTGGTGAGTAAATGACCTTATACACCTGTGCTGGAGAGGGGAGTGTGATTTCTCCAGTCTGTATTTTAATGCTGTGAAAATCCGACTCCCCCTGGAAAACCCATCTTAATGAAGTTATAATCAAATGCTTTTGTCACCACACAATCAGTAAACTAAGATGTGACAGGGGCAGTAGTGTGGTGAGTAAATGACCTTATACACCTGTGCTGGAGAGGGGAGTGTGATTTCACCAGTCCGTATTTTAATGCTGTGAAAATCCGACTCCCCCTGGAAAACCCATCTTAATGAAGTTACAATTAACTGCTTTTGTCACCACACAATCAGTAAAATAAGATGTGACAGGGGCAGTAGTGTGGTGAGTAAATGACCTTATACACCTGTGCTGGAGAGGGGAGTGTGATTTCACCAGTCCGTATTTTAATGCTGTGAAAATCCGACTCCCCCTGGAAAACCCATCTTAATGAAGTTATAATCAAATGCTTTTGTCACCACACAATCAGTAAACTAAGATGTGACAGGGGCAGTAGTGTGGTGAGTAAATGACCTTATACACCTGTGCTGGAGAGGGGAGTGTGATTTCACCAGTCCGTATTTTAATGCTGTGAAAATCCGACTCCCCCTGGAAAACCCATCTTAATGAAGTTACAATTAACTGCTTTTGTCACCACACAATCAGTAAACTAAGATGTGACAGGGGCAGTAGTGTGGTGGGTAAATGACCTTATACACCTGTGCTGGAGGGGGGAGTGTGATTTCACCAGTCCGTATTTTAATGCTGTGAAAATCCGACTCCCCCTGGAAAACCCATCTTAATGAAGTTACAATTAACTGCTTTTGTCACCACACAATCAGTAAACTAAGATGTGACAGGGGCAGTAGTGTGGTGAGTAAATGACCTTATACACCTGTGCTGGAGAGGGGAGTGTGATTTCACCAGTCCGTATTTTAATGCTGTGAAAATCCGACTCCCCCTGGAAAACCCATCTTAATGAAGTTACAATTAACTGCTTTTGTCACCACACAATCAGTAAACTAAGATGTGACAGGGGCAGTAGTGTGGTGAGTAAATGACCTTATACACCTGTGCTGGAGAGGGGAGTGTGATTTCACCAGTCCGTATTTTAATGCTGTGAAAATCCGACTCCCCCTGGAAAACCCATCTTAATGAAGTTATAATCAAATGCTTTTGTCACCACACAATCAGTAAACCAAGATGTGACAGGGGCAGTAGTGTGGTGAGTAAATGACCTTATACACCTGTGCTGGAGAGGGGAGTGTGATTTCACCAGTCCGTATTTTAATGCTGTGAAAATCCGACTCCCCCTGGAAAACCCATCTTAATGAAGTTACAATTAACTGCTTTTGTCACCACACAATCAGTAAACTAAGATGTGACAGGGGCAGTAGTGTGGTGAGTAAATGACCTTATACACCTGTGCTGGAGAGGGGAGTGTGATTTCTCCAGTCCGTATTTTAATGCTGTGAAAATCCGACTCCCCCTGGAAAACCCATCTTAATGAAGTTACAATTAACTGCTTTTGTCACCACACAATCAGTAAACCAAGATGTGACAGGGGCAGTAGTGTGGTGAGTAAATGACCTTATACACCTGTGCTGGAGGGGGGAGTGTGATTTCACCAGTCCGTATTTTAATGCTGTGAAAATCCGACTCCCCCTGGAAAACCCATCTTAATGAAGTTACAATTAACTGCTTTTGTCACCACACAATCAGTAAAATAAGATGTGACAGGGGCAGTAGTGTGGTGAGTAAATGACCTTATACACCTGTGCTGGAGGGGGGAGTGTGATTTCACCAGTCCGTATTTTAATGCTGTGAAAATCCGACTCCCCCTGGAAAACCCATCTTAATGAAGTTATAATCAAATGCTTTTGTCACCACACAATCAGTAAACTAAGATGTGACAGGGGCAGTAGTGTGGTGAGTAAATCACCTTATACACCTGTGCTGGAGAGGGGAGTGTGATTTCACCAGTCCGTATTTTAATGCTGTGAAAATCCGACTCCCCCTGGAAAACCCATCTTAATGAAGTTACAATTAACTGCTTTTGTCACCACACAATCAGTAAACCAAGATGTGACAGGGGCAGTAGTGTGGTGGGTAAATGACCTTATACACCTGTGCTGGAGAGGGGAGTGTGATTTCTCCAGTCCGTATTTTAATGCTGTGAAAATCCGACTCCCCCTGGAAAACCCATCTTAATGAAGTTACAATTAACTGCTTTTGTCACCACACAATCAGTAAACCAAGATGTGACAGGGGCAGTAGTGTGGTGGGTAAATGACCTTATACACCTGTGCTGGAGAGGGGAGTGTGATTTCTCCAGTCCGTATTTTAATGCTGTGAAAATCCGACTCCCCCTGGAAAACCCATCTTAATGAAGTTACAATTAACTGCTTTTGTCACCACACAATCAGTAAACCAAGATGTGACAGGGGCAGTAGTGTGGTGGGTAAATGACCTTATACACCTGTGCTGGAGAGGGGAGTGTGATTTCTCCAGTCCGTATTTTAATGCTGTGAAAATCCGACTCCCCCTGGAAAACCCATCTTAATGAAGTTACAATTAACTGCTTTTGTCACCACACAATCAGTAAACCAAGATGTGACAGGGGCAGTAGTGTGGTGAGTAAATGACCTTATACACCTGTGCTGGAGGGGGGAGTGTGATTTCACCAGTCCGTATTTTAATGCTGTGAAAATCCGACTCCCCCTGGAAAACCCATCTTAATGAAGTTACAATTAACTGCTTTTGTCACCACACAATCAGTAAAATAAGATGTGACAGGGGCAGTAGTGTGGTGAGTAAATGACCTTATACACCTGTGCTGGAGAGGGGAGTGTGATTTCTCCAGTCCGTATTTTAATGCTGTGAAAATCCGACTCCCCCTGGAAAACCCATCTTAATGAAGTTATAATCAAATGCTTTTGTCACCACACAATCAGTAAACCAAGATGTGACAGGGGCAGTAGTGTGCTACTCCAGCTATTTTAATTGTAGGCTATATCCATAAGATGTAAAAGTGAAAGAATGAATGAAATAAATAATGCTTTTTGGGGCCCTAATGTGCTGGAAAATAACTATTAATTTATTTTAAAAAATGCCTAAGGTTTTTTTTTTTACATTCTTAGCTTTAAGTGTCGATTATCACTAATAATTTGTTTTATTTCTATTTTTAAGACGCAGTTAAGCAAAAAACAAACAAACAAAAAGATCATATATATTCAGTATGTATCTGATGAACTCTTAAAGCCTATCTTCGTGGAAAAAAAAGGTTAAATATTATTATTTTTAATGACATTCATGTGCAATGGGGAGAATATTTTCCTATGAACCACAGCGTGTTTAACACAAACGATAAGTTCGGTTAAATTAAGTGAAATTAACAGTTTTGTTTTGATAGCTGCAGCGTTATTCCTTCGTCGAAGTTTATATAGTTTGAATCGATCTGCCATGGTTTTTTTTTTTTTTTTTGCATCTTTTATCCACACTAGTTCACTTTCTGTTAATTTATTTAAGTGTATACAAAGCTTCCATGCATGATCTAGGTGCTTGCTGTGTGAAAAATCGATCGATAGACGGATATATGGCAAAGGAAGTGCATTTAAACCATAGACTGATTTAAACTCGCTTGCGCGTGCACGCGAAGGGGAGTGCGATTTGTCCGGGGAGTCGGATTTCGGTACAACACCGGCGCTTGACTGCTTACTTTATTAAATGTTTAATTACATTTTTTAATAAAAATATAAATGCTTCAATAAATGTTATTGTATGGGTCATTCCTGGTATGCGGTGACATTTTGGCTTAATAAATGTTGGGGGAAAAAAGTACATGGTTTTTATGTTTTTAGCATTCTACCAAAATAGTGGCATGTTTAACTATAAGGAATACATATTGGTCAAGCTCAGGGACTCAAAAAATAATAATTATGGGTAGATTGTTCAGACACTGTCCATGAAAATAGTTATCACAACATGTTAATAATGTAAATGTTAAACAATAATGAACTTTTCTTGGGTAGTATATGTCCCTTATGCCATCTTATCATTTTTTGTTTTAATTTTTTTTTTTGATAGGACAAACATTCTCAATAACATAGCCTAACAGGGTGGAACTTTAAGGGTGGGACAAGCAGGATAACATTTCAAAAACTAAAACTAAAGTTAGGAGTGAGAGTTGAAGCTTTCCTTAGTTTGTACAGTTGAATTCCAGCGGGAAAAATAAATTATGTCACTTCTTGAAAATGGTCTCAATGAAATTGCAGTCAGATTTGGAAGGCAGAAAAGTACATACTAACAGGGTGGAAGATGACTTCAGGGACGCAGTAATTGAAGAAAATGTAAAGAAAAAGACTTAAATTTTCACATGATTTATATGTATGATTAGAGGCAGTTTAGCCTAGTCAATAACATAATTTAAAAATATTTGGAGTTTTTTTCCATTTCTTGGTTTATATTTCTTGCAGAAGTTGATTACTGTGCACTGAGGACATGATAAAATTGAATGCATACATCAATTAAAATTGTGTAAAATACAAAATAGTATTTTTAATGTCTATTATCTCTGTTTAAATGGTAAAGAATATTTAAATCTACAATTTAAGCCATTTATTATAAATATGTGACTCATTTTAGAGAAAATATGAGTAAATAAATCATTGGGACAGGAAAGTCACCACATACCATACCAGGAATGACCCGTATAACTTTGTAATCTACATGAATGATAATAATCTTACTTATTCTTTCTGAACATTGAAACCCAAACCTTTTCTGAGTCCCTTCCCCAGTAGGCTATAAATTATATCAAAAACGTGCGACAAGTTTACTAATGGCTTAAATGAACAACTACTACTCAAATAAAAAAAATATATACAAGCCTTAACAGGAGTAACAGATGTGTAATTTTAAAATGACCCCCTTTTTTGTTTTTTGTTTTTTTACCCCGTAGATGCCTAAGCTAAAGAGATTTCGAATGCGGCGTAAGCCATTGATCAACAAAAGTAAGGCTGATGTTTCTAATACATTTGCTTGTGTGTGTCCGGAGGTGCCCGGCATTGTTGCAGCCAATGAGGTAAGACTGCAGTCTGCTGAGCAAAATGTGAAGTTTCTAGACGTAACCTCCAGTGTAGCTTCAATTGTCAGGCATAAGATACAACATGTGTGTACCTGGAACAAAACTGTCCTTAAAGACATTCTTGGTGAGGGAGCAAAATTGTTAAAGGATAGGCCCTTGTGTAAAAAAGTTACTGAGGGATATAGAGATTTGAATTTCCCCCATTGGATTAGTGGCCAATACACTGTTTTCAATAAAATGTGCGAAATAGCAGTAGAACAAACACTGAATGCAGAAAAGAGCGAGTTGTATGAGAGACTGCAGGAGATTTTGTTCAGTCATGAATCTTGCCTGGTGCACATAAATGGAGACACTTGCGCTATCATGAGACATAATGATTTTTATGTGGTTGTAGACTGTAATGTTCGTAATGCACATGGTCTGGGATCAGACATTGGTACATCAGTTGTGGTGTTTAACACAAACTGGCACGACCTGTTTTTGCACATTGATGCCCTTATGGTGAGTTTGAATGCACATACGTTCATTATCTCTGGAATTAACGTACAGGTTATGACATCAGATATGTCATCATGTGTTAACAGTGATGTTGATGGAGAAACTAATACATACACTGCAAACGACATAAAAGAAAGTCCAGTGTATACATTAAACGAAAGAGAAAGTATTCATGGATCTTTTCATCAGGGAGACAGCAAGTTAAGGTGGCCAGGGAAACAGTGTATTGCTGTTAGTTTGGCTGCTATGGCAATGCACAGTGTACACAGTGTGTTCTTGTGGGAAACCAATGATTTAGATAACGTGGTAACTGATGGTGATTGCTTGTATGGCAATTTGCATCAAAGTGGTTCAATTACTGATCCGACAAAGGAAAAGTTGTTGTCCATTCCAGATCTTCCTCAGCACTATGCTTTTAATTCAAATGAGTTTACATTTGAATACGGTGACTTTGTTTCTGGATATGTAGACATAGTTGATGAAGAATTCATTATGTCTGGTGCATGTGTGACATTAGCTGATGGTTTGCAAACAATGTTTGAAAATTATTCCACATGCTTTTTTACCTTGAATGGCAATACCTGTGCGATTATTAAGCAAAATGGAAAATTTGCTGTGGTTGATTCTCATGCCCGTAGTGGTTCTGGGATGGTTAATGGTGATGGCTTCAGTGTGGTAGTATATCACAAAACATTGAGCTGTGTCTTGAGGCACATAGAAAATTTGGCTGCATGTTTTGGCAGAAACCGAAAGATTTTTGAAATAAGTGGTGTTTGTGTACACCAAGTTATAACCAGTAACAAATGTGCCAGTCAGGCAGAAATCGTAGTTACTAAAACTGAACAAAGCTGTGTTGGTAAAAAGAGAAGAATTCAGAGTTCACAGTCATGTCTAGAAAAAGAGAGAGAATGTAAAATGAAAAAACAGAAAAACATTTGTAAAGAGGGCAATGAGACAATTGAAACAATTTCAAAAAGTAATGCAAATGCAGATGTAATTTTCTTGGGAAACAGAAGTACTACAATGTTTAATTTCAGTCCACTCTCTCATGAAAATAAACAAAAATTAAGTAGTAAACTGCATGTAGAGTTTCAGGTTGAAAATCTTGCTTTGCCATCAGACACTGGACCGATAGGTAGCCCTTGTAAAACAGAAAGTATTGTAGGTGATGGGAATTGTTTCTTCAGGGCAGTAGCACATGTGGTGTGTGGTACACAAAAAGTTCATAGAGTAGTTAGACTTGCAATTGTAAAACATATGGAATTGCACAGTGTTGAATACAAGAATCAGTTAAGATCTCAGTACTCATCTATGGGGGACTATTTATCATGTTCAAAAATGAAGTATGTAGGCTCATGGGCCACTGAGGTGGAAATTCAAGCCACAGCAAACTGTTTAGGGGTAGACATTTATACATTTCACAATGGAAAATGGTTAAAGTATAGTTGTATGCATGAAAAGATGTACAACCAAGGCATATATTTACAACACTGCAATGAAAATCATTATGAAGTTGTTGTCTGTGCAAGGCGATCTGAGAGTCATTTCTGTTATGAGTTATGTCAAAACAAAAAAGATGATAATGTTAAACGATTATGCACAAGACAAAGTGTAAAGTTACAGAGTGAAGTTTATAAGCATGAGACACCAGATTCTGATTCAGATTCTATTTGTGAAGATACAAATAAAGATCCATCTTCTAATAATAACAGTTATTTTCAAAAATATTATTCATTAAAAAGAGCCAAAAGCAAAATGAAGCTTAACAACCAATTTAAGTATCATAACAACAAAGAGATTCAGCAACGGGTCAAAACTATGAAAAGGATTAAGTATCATAGTAATGTTTTATATAATGAGTCACTAAAACAAACAAGTAAACTCAAATATCATGCCAATGCACAACACAACCTTAAAGTCAAAGAGTACAGCAGGGTGAAATATCGTGTCGATGCACAACATAACCTTAAAGTCAAAGAGTACAGCAGGGTGAAATATCGTGTCGATGCACAACATAACCTTAAAGTCAAAGAGTACAGCAGGGTGAAATATCGTGTCGATGCACAACATAACCTTAAAGTCAAAGAGTACAGCAGGGTGAAATATCGTGTCGATGCACAACATAACCTTAAAGTCAAGAAGTACAGCAGAGAAAAATATCATAATGATGAGCAACATAAAATTAAAGTGAAAAAGTATAGCAGGATGAAATACTGTAATGATGAAAAACACAGAAATACAGTAAAGGAACTAAGCATGTTAAAGTATTCAAATGATCCACTGCATAAAGAAAATGTTAAAAGATTAAATAAGGTGAAGAAAGAGCAGCTAAAACAAAAACAACATTCGTTTGATTTTGTCAAAAATAACTTTATACAAAAGGTTAATTCAGGCCTAGATTTTGTTTGTTGTGTTTGTCACAGATTGTTATTTAGGCAGCAAGTGTTATGTTGTGAAAAAGATCATTACACTAAAAATTCACACATGGTGTCAGTAGCTAACAAATGTATTACAGATGATTTTTTGCACAAGTGCAACAATGAATGTGTTCTGCCTTGTGAATTAAAGTCAAGTAAAGGTCAGCTTTGGATTTGCTTTACCTGTCATTTTAAATTGAAAAAAGGTGAAATGCCAGCAGAGAGTTCTGTTAACAAACTGGACTTGCAACAAATACCAGAAGAACTCCGTTGCCTTAATAACTTAGAGCAACATTTGATATCATTGCATATTCCATTTATGAAAATGTTGGCTTTACCAAAAGGTGGTCAAAATGGAGTTCATGGTCCTGTCACTTGTGTGCCAGCTAATGTTAAAAACACAACAAATGTCTTGCCTAGAACAGAAGCTGAAGGGTCTTTCGTATGTGTGAAGTTAAAGCGCAAATTAACTTATAAAGGTCATTATAAATATCAGTATGTAGATACAAATAAGATTAGACAGGCTTTATGTTACTTAAAACAATGCAACAAATTTTATTCAGATATAGTTTTTAATGATGATTGGTTTAATGAGTTTACTAGGCAAGAAAATGAAGATGATAAAAATGACATTGAAGAAAATGAAGCAGCAAATGTAGAAGTTGATGAGGAGTTACATGATAGGCAACAGCACTGTGTGTTTATGGACACGTGTTTGCAGCCTGTAGATATAGGGCAAGAAGTTCTTGATCAGTACTTTGATGGGATCTTGAGTGTTGCTCCTGCTGAAGGGAATAATCCAGTGAAAATGCTTGCAGATGAAACAAACGAGGCAAAATGTTTTCCTGTTTTATTTCCAGATGGTAGTTCAATTTATAGCGACAAAAGGGCACAGAGATTAACATTGTCACGCTATTTTAATAATAGAATTTTGCATGCAGATGGAAGATTTGCACAAAATGTTGATTACATTTTTTATGCACAGTATTTGTCTGAAGTTGAAAAGGTAGTGGCTAGTGTATCTATAGCTCTAAGGAAAGGACATGGCTGTAGTAAATCCATACCAAGTGACATGTTTAAAGACACAGAGTCATTGAGGCAAGTACTTAATTTTGATGAAGGGTACAGGTTTTTGAAGCCCATCCGGGGAACTCCATCATTCTGGCAAGGTGTGCAAAAAGATTTGTTTGCTATGGTCAGACAGTTGGGCATTCCCACTTGGTTTTGCTCATTTTCATCTGCTGACATGAGATGGACAAATTTGATGTCAAGTATTTTAAAAAATGAAGGAAGACAGGAAACTTTAGATCAGCTAGAATGGGCTGACAAATGTGAGCTTTTGCGTCGTAATCCTGTTACTGCAGCTCGCATATTTGATTTTAGGTGGCATTGTTTTTTAAAAGAGGTGCTTATGTCACCTGTTCACCCAATAGGAGAAATTGTAGATTATTTTTATAGGGTTGAATTTCAACAACGTGGTTCTCCCCATGTTCATTGTTTGTTTTGGATCAAAAATGCTCCACAAATAGATACAAATTCTGATGAAGAGGTAATTGATTTTATAGATAAATACGTTACTTGTAAAGTGCCCATTGAAGATGAGAACTTACACAGTATTGTCACATCTGTGCAATGTCACAGCAAACATCATTCTAAAACATGCAAAAAGAAAAACACAGTCTGTCGTTTTAACTTTCCTAAGCCACCATCAATGCAGACGTTCATATGTCGAAGAAAGGTAGATGTGTCTGAGGTAGACGTGCCCAATAATGGTGATTGTACAAATAGTTGTCAAGATAGAACTAAAAGTGGAACTGTAAATGATAACGTCAATGTAGAATATGCTCGTGGCATAATGACAGCAGTTAAGACAGCTGTTTTAGAAGAGAAGATAGATTCTGTACAAAGTTTGTTTGATAGTGTTGGAATAGATCAGAAATTGTTTGAGATGGCATATAAGTGCATAAATAATACTACACACATTGTCTTGAAACGACAATTAAATGAAGTGTGGGTTAATCAGTATAATAAGTTTGGCCTTCAGTGTTGGAATGCTAATATGGACATTCAATATGTAACATATGCTTATGCCTGCATTGTTTATATCATTTCCTACATTTCAAAATCTGAAAGGGAAATGGGTTTGTTGTTAGCTAATGCCCAACGAGAATCAACAACTCAGGGTAATGTGGATGCAAAACAAGCTTTAAAAAAATTAGGGACCGTGTATTTACACAATCGAGAAGTTAGTGCACAGGAAGCTGTTTATAGATTAACCAATATGCACTTAAAAGAGTGTTCAAGGAAGGTTCAGTTTATTCCTACAGGTGACGATACTGTTCGTATGAGTTTGCCACTTAGCATTATACAAAACAAGTTGAACTCTCAAAATCTGAAAAGTGAAGAGATGTGGATGACAAGTTTTGTTGATCGTTACAAGAATAGACCAAATCAGCTTATTTTTAATGATATGTGCTTAGCCACATTTGCATCAGAGTACCGAATTGCATACAAAAGTGAACCTACTTCCAATAAAATTATGTTACAAAACAATTTGGGTTTCATTGTGAAAAGAACACGCACTCAACCTGCTATAGTCCGTTTTGCACGATTCTCAGTGACAAAAAGTCCAGAAAAATTTTATCAAAGTTTATTACAACTTTTTCTTCCATACCGTACTGATAGTCAACTTAAACCAGAAGGATATAATAATTATGAACATTTTTATAGGGAAGGTGAGGTTTCTTTTAGCGATGGATCAACACAATTAGTACAACATGTCGTAAATACAAACAGAGCATTTTTTGAAAAGGATGTCAATGTGATGGACACTGCACAAAATACTGTTAATAATGAGGGCATTTTAGAAAATGCATGGTGTGCACTTTGTCCTGAACAGCAACTACAACGTTTTGAGTGTGAACAGCTTAGACAGGAGACGGATCAGGAAGTAGAGGGACATGAGATCATTCCAGATTTACCATGTAACAATCAGCAAATTGCTCAGATAGAAAAAAGAGATAATTGTCTCAGTCGTGTAGATGGGTTGAGCTTAATTCGCTCTTTAAACAAAACCCAAATGGCTGTTTTCTATAAAATTAGACAGTGGTGTTTGAATAAAATCAGAGGAGAAAACCCAGAACCATTTCATGTTTTTATTACTGGTGGAGCAGGCACAGGAAAAAGTCATTTAATTAAAGCCATACAATATGAAGCAACAAGATTATTGTCTCAAACAGCTCTGCAACCAGATGACATTACTGTTCTTTTAACCGCACCTACGGGAATCGCCGCATTCCAATTAAAAACTTCCACAATTCATACAACCTTTTGTATTGGCATAAATGTGAAGTTGCCGTACACCCCTTTGAGCGAAAACAAGCTAAATTCTTTACGCGCAAAATTCCACGGCCTTCAAATATTAATTATAGATGAAATCTCAATGGTAGACCATAAACTGCTAACATATATTCATGGAAGATTGAGACAAATTAAGCAAACCGGAGATTTTTCTATTTTTGGTAATATTGCCGTCATAGCTGTTGGCGATTTCTTCCAATTAGCTCCTGTGAAGGGTAAACCACTCTTTGTGGATGAACCAGGAATTGATTTATGGATAAATTACTTTGGTGTTGTAGAGTTGACACAGGTTGTTAGACAACAGGACAGCACTTTTGCTGAATTATTAAATCGATTAAGAAAGCGAAGCAAGAAATCTCCACTAAAAAATGAAGATTTGGAAATATTAGCAAGTTGTGAGAATGATGAAAATAACGACTCTTTACATATTTTTTCTACTAATGATGAAGTTCATGAGCACAACCTAGAGCAATTAATTAAAATCTGCGAAGATATTGAAACTATAGAGGCTGAAGATTTTGCACGTAGCAAGCAAACTGGTAAATTAGAATTACTCGTTGGACATCATGTAAAAGTTTATAATACAAGCTTGGCAGCAAAGTTGCTTTTAGGCATAAATGCACGTGTCATGTTAATTAAAAATCTTGATGTCAATGATGGACTAGTTAATGGTGTTTGTGGTACAGTTACACACATTGAACGTTCAGATAAAAATAAATTACCTGAAAAGATTTACGTTTGTTTTGATGATAGTAACGTGGGGATAAAAAGCCGTAAGCAGTGTTTGTCTGAGCCAGCAAGAGTGTTTCAATCCACACCAATATATGTAGAAGAAGAAACAGTTTGTACGAAAGGTGGACTTCGTCGGCAGTATCCTTTAAAATTAGCTTGGGCGTGCACAGTACATAAAGTTCAGGGTTTAACTGTCGATAGTGCAGTAGTTAGTTTAAAAAGAGTTTTTGCTGCTGGGCAGGCGTATGTAGCATTAAGTCGGGTAAGAACTTTGACTGGTTTGACAATAAAAGACTTCAAAGAAAAAAGTATTTATTGTAATGACAAAGTCTTCGAGGCAATTAATAAAATGTCTTCTTTTATGACATGCAATGATTTAGATTATACAATGCCAAATAGCTCTTTTTCTGTATTTTTGTTAAATGTACAGAGTTTGCAATGCCATAAACAGGATTTGATGGTTTGTCTTCAACAATTGCAACCCATGTGTATTGGTTTAACTGAGACATGGTTGCCTGCTTTCTATCATTCACACAATGTACACTTAGACAATTATAACTTTGTTAATCTTTCTCGATCAGCAGCATACACAAATGATAGTCCTCTTTTCAGTGATTTGAAAGTGCAACAACATGGTGGCGTCGGCTTATATACAGCATGTGGTGTGGAAAACACTACTATAACATTCCCAAATCTTAACTTGGAGTGCATCCTGACACACTTCACTGAAATTGACATTTTACTTGGAATAGTGTATAGACCACAAACATATCCTTTATCCATTTTCAAACAAAATTTAGGTACATTGATTAATTACATGACTTCAGTCTGCAATAAAATTGTACTTATAGGAGACTTTAATAATGATGCATTGAAATCAAAATCCCTGTGCTCTTTCATGTCAGATAGTGGTTTTGATCAACTTGTTAAAAAGCCAACAACTGAAAAGGGAACCTTAATAGACCATGTGTACGTGAAGAACATTATCGACTTTTCTGTGCACACAAACGTTGTGCCAGTTTACTTTAGCACACATGAGGGAGTTTTGTGTTCATTTCAAAACTTACATGTTTAAATGTGTTGGACAACTTGTTCCACAACTGTAGCTTATAGATGATATATTACTTTTACACAGATCCATCAGTGATAAAGCCTTGATTTGGTAGATTTCATTATGTACATATCTAATTACATGGTAAAGGAGACAGAGACCCCGAGACAAAGCTTAGCTCTATCTTTTCGATCCTTGTTAAACCACATTCTTTAGCTGTTCTATTCTGTGCTTAATTGATTGCAGTAATTTATTTTATTCCTATGTGCAATACCGAGTGTGATACTATACGCTCGGTGAGTGTGCTGAAAAAAAACTCCCAGTATTAGATTTACATAAACACACAGTTCTGATCTGTGTTTTATTAATGTGCGTAATAGAAGCATTTTGGTTATTCCTATGTGCAATACAAAGTGTGATCCTAAACGCTGGGTGAGTATGCTGAATGAAACCACCCAGTATTAGATTTACACAAACACACAGTTCTGATCTGTGTTTTATTAATGTGTGTAATAGAAGCATTTTGGTTATTCCTATGTGCAATACAAAGTGTGATCCTAAACGCTGGGTGAGTATGCTGAATGAAACCACCCAGTATTAGATTTACACAAACACACAGTTCTGATCTGTGTTTTATTAATGTGCGTAATAGAAGCATTTTGGTTATTCCTATGTGCAATACAAAGTGTGATCCTAAACGCTGGGTGAGTATGCTGAATGAAACCACCCAGTATTAGATTTACACAAACACACAGTTCTGATCTGTGTTTTATTAATGCGTGTAATTAATTGCTGTGTTTTGGCTTTACATGTACATATTAATTAAATCCTTCAAAAAAATATCTAAACAAATATTGATTTTCTACAAACATATCAAATTATTTCTAAAGTTACTTTTTTTATTAACACATTTTAACAAAAAAGGTTTTGTTTTTCTTGTATTGCAACAGCCGGTGTATAACACAACAATACCTAGAGTTCTACTTTGTGTACATTTCATAAAATCGACCAACTTCGCTATATTAAAGCATAAAAACATGTCGGCACCCATAATATAGCCTATTATACTTACTGAAAAAAATATTTTTACAAATCAAATACATTTACATACAATTGTATGATTATATTAGATACAAATTAACTATATATGAATATTCTGTATACAAAAATGATTACAAACATTACATAACTGTTATTGCAATATTTGGATTTCTATAAGTGTCATCCAATTTATTTAATTTTAAATTGTCATTTAATGCCTCTAAAATTCACATAAAACACATGCCATACTTAATGTTTACCTTAATCTCAAGCTAATGTACCTACTAAAACATACTTGCACTATGCTGTTGCTAATACAAGTTTTTGCTTTTCCTTAGTTAAAACAATAACAAAAAGCAAAAATACACTGGTAATGGTACTCCAGGTTAACCACTTGGGTGGGGTTCGATTCCCTGCAGTGTACTTGCTTGTTATTATTAGCTACTACAAAATACATAAATGCGTTTACTTTATTACTTTATTAATTTACTTGACACACACAAAAAAAAAATGTATCTATCTATCTGTCAAAAATGACATTATATGGGTCAATGACGTGACAAGTCATTTTTTTTGCCCAAAGGCCTTAATAATAATAAAAAAAACAAATATATAACATCTGTAAGTAAGGTAGCACAACTTGATCTCTTTTACTGAATCCAAAAGATTTTAATTATAATTTACTACATATAAAGGTATTTTAAAGATTTTGAAGAGTCAAAAAGTCATTCGGTAAAACCGATATAGTAAATATTTAAATGGAATAATATTATTTTTAATAACTAAAAGAACTACAATAATACAAATATAAAGCAGATAAGGCTATTTTTTTTTTACATTTCCCCTTTTCTCCTTTCCCTGTGCAATGTTTTACTTGAATATGTTGGAGTGTTTAGAGTAGTCCAATAAATGATTACATTTATGAGATCAATGATAATTTGTTGTAATATTTCTTCTGTGGTACACACTATATACTATCTCAACATCAATGTCAAATCAGTTTTTAACTTTCAAATCAATGGTTAAACCGAATGACTTTTTGGTGACATTTTTTCCATCTTGTAAAAAATGACAAAAAACAGTGTTAATTCATTGTACGAACCACAAAATCTTAAACTTAAAATAACAAAAAAAATAAGTAAACTAAAAAATGGTTTCAAATATAGTTATATCTCCATTCTATTTTTTTACACTTTTAAAAACCTTATTCGTCAATGACCCATATATATATATATATATATATATATATAGTGTTTCTAACTGTGTGTGTGTATATATCCTGTGTGGAGATTCCCCCATCTATGTCAAGCGCTTTGAGGTCTCAGAAAAAGCGCTATATAAATGTAACAAATTATTATTATTATTAATTATTATATATATAGCTCCAAAAGTGCCCGAAAGGTAGACAAAATAATAATAATAAATATAGCATACAGCAATGAAGGGCCAAAGCCGGCGGCACCGCCACCCCGGTGCCTTTAGGTAACAAAAGGGACCCACCAGCTTGGGCCCGTAATCGCTGCTCGCAGCTATATTTATTATTATTATTATTATTATTTTGTCAACCTTTCGGGCACTTTTGGGGCCCTTAACATGCTCGAAAACTCTTGAAACTTTGCACACAGGTCAGAACCTGCGGCCATCAGGGCCGGGCTGAAGCTGGTACCCGGGCGTGGCAGGGGGGCTCGACAGCGCCCCCTGGAACGGGATCCGAACACGTGTCCATAAATCAAACACGCTTGCATGTAATAATATGAAACTCGATACACATGTAGATCTCATCGGGCCGAACAACTTTCGTGCTCTAAGTTTTACGCCAGCCCAACAGGAAGTCGGCTATTATGGGTTGTTTGGAAACGCATGGTCTGGTATTTGAAACACTTCTCCTAGGGAATTCACCCGATCGCCACCAAACTCGGTGGGAATGAAGTCAAGACATTGAGGATGCTAAATTGCGGACGGATTTTTGATATCTCGAACGGTTTGGCTGTGGCGAGGACACGAATTTATGGCGAATAATGGAAACAGGAAGTGTGTTATAACTTCTGCATACATTAACTGATCTTGATTAAACTTCAGCAGTGTGTTCGTGGTAAGAGGCCGATCAGATGGATGTGACTATTGTGAGTCAAAGTTATAGCGCCACCAACTGGCAGCAGGAAGTGTGTCCCTTTCAAAATGCTTTGAAATCACCCTCTTATTTTTACCCGATTTGCTTCAAACTTTATGTGTATAATGTAGACACACGGCAGATGTAGACCTGTGAAAGGATTTTTGATATCTTTAATACTGTTGCCATGGCAACGCTTCAAACTTTAATATTCTTTTTTGATGCTTTTGAGACTCTTAACATACTTGAAATTGGATGAAACTCGACAGACACATCACATTTATTAGCCCGTAGACATGTGCAAAGTTTCAGAAACGGGCGTGGTGAGGGGCTCAGTAGCGCCACCTTTAGTCAAAAATGGGGGCTTAGTTTTACATAGAGTCACTAAACTCGCTATGTATATTGTTCTCATTAAACCGGACAACTTTCTAATTCACACTTATTAGCTGAGAGCAACAGGAAGTCAGATATTTTGGTTTGAATGTGATTTTTTGGAGAATTTTCTCTCTCTCTCTCTCTGTCTCTGTGTGTGTGAGGGGTGGGAGGGAATTTCCAATTGATTTCAGTGTGTTTCAAGGTTTCAGGGGCTTTTGGGGCCCTTAACGTGCTCGAAAACTCTTGAAACTTTGCACACAGGTCAGAACCTGCGGCCATCAGGGCCGGGCTGAAGCTGGTACCCGGGCGTGGCAGCGGGGCTCAACAGCGCCCCCTGGAACGGGATCCGAACACTTGTCCATAAATCAAACACACTTGCATGTAATGATATGAAACTCGGTACACATATAGATCTCATCGGGCCGAACAACTTTCGTGCTCTAAGTTTTACGCCAGCCAAACAGGAAGTTGGCTATTTAGCGTTGTTTGGAAACGCATGCTGTGGAATTTAATGTACTCCTCCTAGGGAATTCATCGATTCGCCTCCAAACTCGGTGTGCATGAAGTCAAGACATTGAGGATGCTAAATTGCGGACGGATTTTTGATATCTTGAACGGTTTGGCCGTGGCGAGGAAACAAATTTATGGCGAAAAAATGAAACAGGAAGTGTGTTATAACTTCTGCATACATTAACTGATCTTGATGAAACTTCAGCAGTGTGTTCGTTGTAAGAGGCCGATCGCACAGATGTGACTATTGTGAGTCAAAGTTATAGCGCCACCAACAGGCAGCAGGAAGTACATCACTTTCAAAATGCTTTGAAATCAGTGTCTTATTTTTACCCGATTTGCTTCAAACTTTATGTGTACAATGTAGACACACGGCAGATGTAAACCTGTGAAAGGATTATTGATATCTTAGATACTGTTGCCGTGGCAACGCATCAAACTTTAATATTCTTTTTTGCTGCTTTTGAGACTCTTAACATACTTGAAATTGCATGACACTCAACAGACACATCACATTTATTAGCCAGTAGACATGTGCAAAGTTTCAGAAACGGGCGTGGTGGAATGGCTCAGTAGCGCCACCTTTAGTCAAAAATGGGGGCTTAGTTTTTCCTAGAATCACAAAACTTGGTATGTGTATTGTTCTCATCAAGACGGACAACTTTCTAATTTACATGAACCATCTCCGACCAACAGGAAGAGAGATATTTTGGTTTGAATGTGGATTTTCTGAAGAATTTTCTCTCCCTCTCTCTGTGTCTCTGTGTGTGTGAGGGGAGGGGGGGGATTTGACTATTGCTTTTATATTGTTAATCAAGGTTTCAGGGGCTTTTGGGGTCCTTAACGTGCTCAAAAACTCTTGAAACTTTGCACACAGGTCAGAACCCACGGCCAACAGGGCCGGGCTGAAGCTGGTACCCGGGCGTGGCTGGGGGGCTCAACAGCGCCCCCTTGAACGGGGTTCTAAAACTTGATCCATATATCAAAGACGCTCGCATGAATTAATATGAAACTCGGTACACATATAGATCTCATCGGGCCGAACAACTTTACCCTGGTCAAGTTTTACGCCAGCCCAACAGGAAGTCGGCTATTATGGGTTGTTTGGAAAACGCTTGCTGTGGAATGTGAAATACTCCTCCTAGAAAATTCACCGTGTCCCCTTCAAACTCGGTGTGCATGTAGTCAAGACTTTGAGGATGCTAAATTGTGGACGGATTTTTGATATCTCGAACGGTTTGGCTGTGGCGAGGAATCGAATTTATGGCGAGAAAAGAGAAACACGGAAGTGGAATAACTTCTGCATACATTAACTGATCTTGATGAAACTTCAGCAGTGTGTTCGTGGTAAGAGGCCAATCAGATGGATGTAGCTATTGTGAGTCAAAGTTATAGCGCCACCAACTGGCTGCAGGAAGTGTGTCACTTTCAACATGCTTTTGACAAAAGTGGGGGGGTTACTTTTAACTACAGTAAAGAAAAAATAGTTTCTATATTGATCTCATCAAGCCGGACAACTTTCTAATTTACATTCAATAGCTCTGGCCATCAGGAAGTCAGATATTTTGGTCTGAATGTGAATTTTTTTGCAAAATCAGCCTCTGAATTTTTAGCCACTCCTCTTAAACTATTTATTTTATTCGTACCAAACTTTTTCAACATGATGAAACTACATTAAATATGCTAAATTGTGAATGGATAATAAATATCTCAAACGGTTTTGCTATGGCGAGGGATTAAAGTAAAAATCTTCTAAAAATGTAATTATATACCATTTATTTCTATATAAAAGTATACAAATATCACAACTAAACCCATTTTATTCTGTTTTTGCAATTCAAGAAGAATGAAAAAGTTAAAAACAGGCTATTTAGTGCTATTTGGTTCAACAAAAAAGCAAACATAGGGCTATACTGCCCTCTTGTGTCCAAAAGGACATCAAAATAGTATATAAAACTTTTTACCAGGTAGGCCAATATTGTATTTAAATATACATTTATTAGGTATGTGTCTGAGGATATTTTCCCACCGGTTAATCGACGTGTGACACGAGTGGGTGCTTTTAAATCGCTAATATAATAGTGAAAGAAAAATAATGATAATGTTGCACACACAAATCACACACATGTGGGAAAGAATGATGCTTTTAAACAACACTAAACCGCCATTAGGTGTCGCCAGGCATCCATCTTAATAAGCGAGTCATTGATTCATTCGTTCAAACGATTCGTTCGAATGAGTCGATCATGATTAAGACAGATGTTTATGGATTGATCATTCAATCTTTGAGTCAACCGATTCGTTAAAAATGCTGAATCGTTCAGTTATGAGAAAACATGTGATGCGTGATGGTTCCGCCGTGATCTTTGTTTAACTATTTTCGCTGCTGAAACAGAACAAAAACAGTCAACATTGCATCTAAAATGTAAGTGACTTAATTGTAACTGTTTATTAACCTGTTGTATAAAATCTAGGGGTGGGAGAAAAAATTGATTCTTAGATGCATCGCGATGCGGACGTGGACGATTCTGAATCGATTCACAAATGTCAAAAAATCGATTCTCTAAAAAAATATTTTTCTAATAACGTAATATTGACGGAAGGCAAAAGGCGGAACTCTAAGCGGACGTGCGTGCAGTCTGTGGCGCGCACATAACAGAGAAGTTTCTTCTGCTCACCAAGGCTGCATTTATTTGATTAAAAATACAAACAAAAACAGTAATATTGTAAAATACTATTCCAATTTAAAACAGCTGCTTTCTATTTTAATATATTTTAAACTGTTATTTATTCCTGTGATCAAAGCTGAGTTTTCAGCATCATTACTCCAGTCGTCACTGTCACATGATCCTTTAGAAATTATTCTAATATGATGATTGATACTCAGGAAACATTCATTATTATTTTAAATGTCGAAAACAGTTGTGTACAGTCTTTGATGAATAGAAAGTTCAAAAGAACAGCATTTATCTGAAATCTAAAGCTTTTGTAACGTTAAACACTACCGCTCAAAAGTTTGTGGTTAGTAATAATTAAAATTTTATTTTTGGGGGAAAGAAATAAAATAAATCAGTACTTTTATTTATGAAGGATGAGTTAAACTGATCAACAGTTACAGTAAAGACATTTATAATGTTAAAAATATATATATTTGAAATATATGCTGTTCTTTTGAACTTTACATTCATCAAAGCATTTTGAAAAAAAAAAAATCTGTACACAACTGTTTTCAACATTGAAAATAATAATGAATATTTATTGAGCATCAATCATCATATTAGTATGATTTCTGAAGGATCATGTGACACTGAAGACTGGAGTAATGATGCTGAAAACTCAACTTTGATCACAGAAATGAATTACTATGTAAAATATTTTAAAATTGAAAACAGCTGTTTTAAATTGGAATAATATTTCACAATATTACTGTTTTTGTTCGTATCTTTAATCAATAAATGCAGCCTTGGTGAGCAGAAGAGACTTCTCCTAAAAACATTAAAAATCTTACTGACCCCAAACTTTTGAACAATAATATATATATATATATATATATATATATATATATATATATATATATATATATATATATAAACATATATATGTATGTGTGTGTATGTATGTATGTATGTATGTATATATATATATATATATATATATATATATATAAATATAGCTGCGAGCAGCGATGGAGGGCCAAAGCCGGCGGTACCGCCACCCCGGTGCCTTTAGGTAACTAAAGGCACCGGGGTTGCGGTGCCACCGGCTTGGGCCCGTAATCGCTGCTCGCAGCTATATTTAGGGCCCAAGCCCTGAAAGGGCGAAGGCCCTATTGTTTTCGGTAGGATTATTATTATTAGGGCCCAAGCCCTGAAGGGGCGAAGGCCCTATTGTTTTCGTTAGGATTATTAGGGCCCAAGCCCTGAAAGGGCGAAGGCCCTATTGTTTTCGGTAGGATTATTTATTATTATTATTATTATTTTGTCAACCTTTCGGGCACTTTTGGGGCTCTTAACATGCTCGAAAACTCTTGAAATTTTGCACACACGTCAGAACCCGCGGCCGTCAGGGCCTGACTGAAGCTGGTACCCGGGCGTGGCAGGGGGGCTCGACAGCGCCCCCTGGAATGGTGTCCGAAAACTTGGTCCATAAATCAAACATGCTTGCATATAATAATATGAAACTCAGTACACATATAGATCTCATCGGGCCGAACAACTTTCGTCCTCTAAGTTTTACGCTAGCTTTACGCTAGCCCAACAGGAAGTCGGCTATTATGGGTTGTTTGGAAACGCATGCTGTGGAATTTGAAATACTCCTCCTAGAAAATTCGTCCAATCACAACCAAACTCGGTCAGCATGAAGTCAAGACATTGAGGATGCTAAATTGCGGACGGATTTTTGATATCTCAAACGGTTTGGCCGTGGCGAGGAAACAAATTTATGGCGAATAAGGGACACAGGAAGTGTGTTATAACTTCTGCATACATTAACTGATCTTGATGAAACTTCCGCAGTGTGTTCGTTGTAAGAGGCCGATCACATGGATGTGACTATAGTGAGTCAAAGTTATAGCGCCACCAACTGGCAGCAGGAAGTGTGTCACTTTCAAAATGCTTTGAAATCACTCTCTTATTTTTACCCGATTTGCTTCAAACTTTATGTGTATAATGTAGACACACGGCAGATGTAGACCTGTGAAAGGTTTATTGATATCTTAAATACTGTTGCCGTGGCAACGCATCAAACTTTAATATTCTTTTCAGATGCTTTTGAGACTCTTAACATACTTGAAATTGGATGAAACTCGACAGACACATCACATTTATTAGCCAGTAGACATGTGCAAAGTTTCAGAAACGGGCGTGGTGAGGGGCTCAGTAGCGCCACCTTTAGTCAAAAATGGGGGCTTAGTTTTAAGTAGAGTCACAAAAATCGTTATGTATATTGTTCTCATCAAGCCGGACAACTTTCTAATTCACACTTATTAGCTCAGAGCAACAGGAAGTCAGATATTTTGGTTTGAATGTGATTTTTTGGAGAATTTTCTCTCTCTCTCTCTCTGTCTCTGTGTGTGTGAGGGGTGGGAGGGAATTTCCAATTGATTTCAGTGTGTTTCAAGGTTTCAGGGGCTTTTGGGGCCCTTAACGTGCTCGAAAACTCTTGAAACTTTGCACACAGGTCAGAACTCGCGGCCATCAGGGCCGGGCTGAAGCTGGTACCCGGGTGTGGCAGGGGGGCTCAACAGCGCCCCCTTGAACGGGATTCTAAAACTAGATCCATATATCAAACACACTTGCATGTAATGATATGAAACTCGGTACACATATAGATCACATCGGGCTGAACAACTTTCGTGCTCTAAGTTTTACGCCAGCCCAACAGGAAGTCGGAAATTATGGGTTGTTTGGAGAACGCTTGCTGTGGAATGCGAAGTACTCCTCCTAGAGAATTCATCCAATCCCCACCAAACTCGGTGTGCATGAAGTCAAGACATTGAGGATTCTAAATTGCGGACGGATTTTTGATATCTCGAACGGTTTGGCCGTGGCGAGGAAACGAATTTATGGCGAGAAAAGAGAAACACGAAGTGGTATAACTTCTGCATACATTAACGGATCTTGATGAAACTTCACCAGTGTGTTCGTGGTAAGAGGCCGATCAGATGGATGTAACTATTGTGAGTCAAAGTTATAGCGCCACCAACTGGCAGCAGGAAGTGTGTCACTTTCAAAATGCTTTTGACAAAAGTGGGGGGGTTAGTTTTACCCACAGTTTTAAAAATCAGTACGTACATTGGTCTCATCGAGCCGGACAACTTTCTAATATATAGTTATTAGCTTCGACCAATAGGAAGTCAGATATTTTGGTTTGAATGTGGATTTATTTGCAAATTCAGCCTCTGCTTTTTACCCACTCCTGCTAAGTGTTTTTTTTTTTATTCACACCAAACTTTTTTAACACGATGAAAATACATTAAAGATGCTAAATTGTGAACGGATATTAAATATTTCAAACGGTTTTGACATGGCGAGGGATTAAAATAATGTCAAAAAAGGAATCAGAAAACATCTCATATCTTCTTAAAATTTAATTATACACCATTTATTTTTATATAAAATTATACAAATATCAGAACTAAACCGAAACAGAACTAGTTATGGGTTTATTCAGTTTTTTTCAATTCAAGAATTATGTACAAGTTTAAAATCAGCCAGAATGCGCTATTTAGTAAAAAAAAAAAAGTCATACATAGGGCTATACTGCCCTCTTGTGTTCAAAATCAGGTAGGCCCATTGTATATTGTATTTATATATAAATATAATAGCGATGTGACTGAGAATTTTTTCCCACTGGTTAATTGATGTGTGACACCGCAGCGGGGGCTTTTAAATCGCTAACTTAAAGGGATACTCCACTTTAAAATGAAAATTCTGTCACCATATTCTCACCCTCATGTTGTTTTAATCCTTTATGAATTTCTTTCTTCTGCTGAACAGAAAGGAAGATATTTAGAAGAATGTCAGTAACCAGACAGTTTCTGGTCTCATTGACTTCCATAGTATACATTTTTTTCCTACTATGGAAGTCAATGGGATCAGAAACTGTCTGGTTACTGACATTCTCCTAAATATCTTCCTTTCTGTTCAGCAGAAGAAAGAAATTCATAAAGGATTAAAACAACATGAGGGTGAGAATATGGTGACAGAATTTTCATTTTAAAGTGGAGTATCCCTTTAAAAGCGAAAGTGAAATACGGTCGTCCAGTAGGAATGAACTAAAAAACATTCACTCTGTTCTGCTCGTTCCTCGCTGTAGACGCGTTATTGCCCATGCAGCCGTGAGCATTTTAGTTTCATTTAAAGGAGTCATAACCTGCAATTTTCACTTTTCCACGAGAATCAATGTATGTTATGATCGACTAACGATTATACACTGGCCGGGAAGCCGATATTTAAAAGTGAAGCGTTTGTTTACCTCAGGGTAAATAAACCAGCGCGCGTGCACGCCCACTCAAATACGAGATTTTGATTTCAGCTCCCTCTTGACGTCATGAGGTAATAGGATATACCATATATGGACACCGCAGCAGGAAGCCCCCCCTTCCCCTCTCCCCCTCATATTCAGTTCAGTCGAGAAAGATGGAGAAACCGAGTGCACACCGGACTTGCTCTGTGGTTGATTGCCATAAAAAACATGTAAATGTGTTTTATCTCCCAAAATCGGACGAAACTATCAGGGACCAGTGGATGAAATTCATTTTTAATGACGCTGTCCCAACAACCCTTTCAACTGGCGTGCAGAGCCATATAGAGCGTCCACGACAGCCAAAACATCGCATTGATCTCGCGAGACAATAATGCCTTCAGAAATAAGGGTAAAAGTAGGTCTGTGTTTTTTTTTTTTCCACTTTTCTTTTTTAGAAGGGCCTGAAAGACTATAATACAGCAGTAGGTATCCAATGTAATACAAGGTTATGACTCCTTTAAAAAATAGCGCCATTCCGGGGGTGGGATTGCTTGAATGTTTTTTTACAAAAGCACAATGTTGTGTTTTTTTTGCGAGTGTACTTAAATATAAGTAAACACAGTGCAGTTTAAATGATGTCCTGTATGAACAAACCGACGGAGTAGCCTATGTTTTTATGTTTCCACTGTTCGATCGTGCCCACGCCTCACACACACACACACACACACACACACACACACACACACACACACACACACACACACACACACACACACACACACTGTGCATTCCAGCATTGCAATCTTGACATCGCAGCCGGTTCATTACAGCCGTAATAAAATATAATAATAAATATAAATAGTCAACCTATTTGCAGCAAATGATAGTAGATTTTAGATCAATATATTTGTTTTCCTTACAATTTTAATTAACACTAACTTTATTCTCATCTGAATTATAAATAATTTATTTCTGTATAAAATAATACTACCATTAAAAAATACATTTGATTGTCTTTTTTAATCAATGGAGAATGTGTGACTTAAAAATAAACAGATTAGTGCTCGGTTTGAGGACAAGAAATGAAAACCAATGCAATATGATGAATGTCCAAAAACGTTCGCTCTTCTCTGCCCGTTCCTCGCCTCGCCATATATATATACATATTATTATTTTTTGTTACATATATATAATGTATATATATATATATATATTTATTTTTTTTGTTACATTTTTATATATATCTCTCTCTCTATATATATATATATATATATATATATATATATATATAAATATAGCTGCGAGCAGCGATGGAGGGCCCAAGCTGGTGACACCGCCACCCCGGTGGCTTTAGTGTAACTAAAGGCACCAGGGTGGCGGTGCCACCGGCTTGGGCCCGCCATCGCTGCTCGCAGCTATATTTATATATATTTATTATTATTATTATTGTTCTTCAAGGGTTCGGGGGCTTTTGGGGCCTTTAACGTGCTCAAAAACTCATGAAACTTTGCACGCAGGTCAGAACCCGCGGCCATTAGGGCCGGGCTGAAGCTGGTACCCGGGCGTGGCAGGGGGGCTCAACAGCGCCCCCTAGAACACAATCTTAAATCTTGGACACATACAAGAACGTATTAGTATGAAACTCGGTACACATATAGATCTCATCGGGCCGACCAACTTTCGCGCTCTAAGTTATTAGCTCTGCCCAACAGGAAGTCAGCTATTATGGGTTGTTTGAAAAACGCATGCTGTGGAATTTAATGTACTCCTCCTAGGGAATTGATCCGATCCACACCAAACTCGGTCAGCATGAAGTCAAGATATTGAGGATGCTAAATTGCGGACGGATTTTTGATATCTCGAACGGTTTGGCCGTGGCGATGAAACGAATTTATAGCGAGAAAAGATAAACAGGAAGTGTGTTATAACTTCTGCATACATTAACTGATCTTGATGAAACTTCCGCAGTGTGTTCGTTGTAAGAGGCCGATCACATGGATGTGACTATTGTGAGTCAAAGTTATAGCGCCACCAACTGGCAGCAGGAAGTGTGTCACTTTCAAAATGCTTTGAAATCACCCTCTTATTTTTACCCGATTTGCTTCAAACTTTATGTGTATAATGTAGACACACGGCAGATGTAGACCTGTGAAAGGTTTATTGATATCTTAAATACTGTTGCCGTGGCAACGCATCAAACTTTAATATTCTTTTCAGATGCTTTTGAGACTCTTAACATACTTGAAATTGGATGAAACTCGACAGACACATCACATTTATTAGCCGGTAGACATGTGCAAAGTTTCAGAAACGGGCGTGGTGAGGGGCTCAGTAGCGCCACCTTTAGTCAAAAATGGGGGCTTAGTTTTAAGTAGAGTCACAAAAATCGTTATGTATATTGTTCTCATCAAGCCGGACAACTTTCTAATTTATAGTCATAAGCTGTGACCAACAGGAAGTGAGATATTTTGGTTTGAATGTGATTTTTTGTAGAATTCTCTCCCTCTCTCTCTCTGCCTCTGCGTCTCTGTGTGTGTGAGGGGTGGGGGGATTTGTCTTTTGAGTGAGATTTGTTTAAAATTCCTGTTTTTCAAGGTTTCAGGGGCTTTTGGGGCCTTTAACGTGCTCGAAAACTCTTGAAACTTTGCACACAGGTCAGAACCCTCGGCCATCAGGGCTGGGCTGAAGCTGGTACCCGGGTGTGGCAGGGGGGCTCAACAGCGCCCCCTGGAATGGGATCCGAACACTTGTCCATAAATCAAACACACTTGCATGTAATGATATGAAACTCGGTACACATATAGATCACATCGGGCTGAACAACTTTCGTGCTCTAAGTTTTACGCCAGCCCAACAGGAAGTCGGCAATTATGGGTTGTTTGGAGAACGCTTGCTGTGGAATGCGAAGTACTCCTCCTAGAGAATTCATCCAATCCCCACCAAACTCGGTGTGCATGAAGTCAAGACATTGAGGATTCTAAATTGCGGACGGATTTTTGATATCTCGAACGGTTTGGCCGTGGCGAGGAAACGAATTTATGGCGAGAAAAGAGAAACACGAAGTGGTATAACTTCTGCATACATTAACGGATCTTGATGAAACTTCACCAGTGTGTTCGTGGTAAGAGGCCGATCAGATGGATGTAACTATTGTGAGTCAAAGTTATAGCGCCACCAACTGGCAGCAGGAAGTGTGTCACTTTCAAAATGCTTTTGACAAAAGTGGGGGGGTTAGTTTTACCCACAGTTTTAAAAATCAGTACGTACATTGGTCTCATCGAGCCGGACAACTTTCTAATATACAGTTATTAGCTTCGACCAATAGGAAGTCAGATATTTTGGTTTGAATGTGGATTTATTTGCAAATTCAGCCTCTGCTTTTTACCCACTCCTGCTAAGTGTTTTTTTTTTTATTCACACCAAACTTTTTTAACACGATGAAAATACATTAAAGATGCTAAATTGTGAACGGATATTAAATATTTCAAACGGTTTTGACATGGCGAGGGATTAAAATAATGTCAAAAAAGGAATCAGAAAACATCTCATATATTCTTAAAATTTAATTATACACCATTTATTTTTATATAAAATTATACAAATATTAGAACTAAACCTATTTTATTCTGTTTTTGCAATTCAAAAAGTATGAAAAAGTTAAAAACAGGCTATTTAGTGCTATTTGTTTCAACAAAAAAGCAAACATAGGGCTATACTGCCCTCTTGTGTCCAAAAGGATATCAAAATAGTATATAAAACGTTTTACTAGGTAGGCCTATTGTATTTAAATATAAATTTATTAGGTATATGACTGTGAGGATATTTTCCCATCGGTTAAGCGACGTGTGACATGAGCGGGTGCTTTTAAATCGCTAATATAAAAGTGAAAGTAAAAAAACGGACGTCCGCACGGACATTGATAATGGTGCACGTTGGAAAGAATGATACTTTTAAACATAACACTAAACCGCCATTAGGTGTCGCCAGGCGACCATCTTAATGAGCGAGTCATTGATTCATTCGTTCAAACGATTCATTCCAATGACTGAGTCATTCATGATTGAGACAGATGTTTATGGATTGACCATTGAATCTTTGAGTCAAGCGATTCGTTTCAAAATGCTGAATCATTCAGTAATGAGAAAACAAGTTGCTATGACCTTTGTTTAACTATTTTTGCTGCTGAAACAGAACAAAAACAGTCAATATTGCATCTAAAATGTAAGTGACTTAATTGTAACTGTTTATTAACCTGTTGTATGAAATCAATGTCACAGTTTCAATCGTGATTGTATTCAGGAAATAGTTGCC